>NC_090700.1:20167500-20375000 GCF_040954835.1 Lepisosteus oculatus
CTGAATGAGATGCCAGTTTTGTTTTGCCAGAAACATGCATTTGCATGAACGAGTGGGTAATGAACTTAAACGTTGGCAGTGCTAGATACAGTGCTTTAGTTAGGGGGTTGGTTCTGTATATAAAATTATAGAAAATAGTACATTGAACCTTTAGGTTGTCAATAGTTCTGATGTTGGCATCACTTACCTCAATGTCTAAGAACATAAGAAAGGCTCTAAACGACAAGAGGCCATTCAGAAAATCTAGCCTGTTGCGTAGTTAGACCCAGTGATCTTTGATCAGTTTGGTACATGTAATTTATTCCACAACAAATATGGATTATGAATATGAACCTCATTTGAATTCAGATGGCACTTCATTGTGGTGATATTTGTTACTGGGTATTGTACAGACTGTAAAGCTGGCAATGGAAATTTTATCACCAAGTCAAATATTTGTGTAAAATGTGATTATAAATTGCCATTGGGTGGCAGACTCCCATGTTTTCGTTCTGTTGTTCTTTTGTAAATCAGAAGAGGTCATTAACAAATGTGTTCTAATATGCTGATTGAAAATAATACTGGGAATCCAATATCTTCTTCATTTGGAATATCTGCATCATTTGCCTCATTTTTTGAAAGACATTTAAAGACATTATTCAGAAAAATAAAACAATTATGAAAGTTCAGTGTAATTCCTCTCCAGTCATCCTCTTCTGTCACCCCAGCAAGTAGCAATGGGAACATTACAAACAAGAGGTGGACATTTAGCCAAGCAGGGCCTGTTTGGCAGCTGGTAACTAATTGACCTAAGGATTTCATTCAGCCATTTCTTGAAAGAAGCCAGTACATCAGGATTGACTTTTGGGCGATTTCAGACCTTCACATGCTTGTTTGTAAAGAACTGCTTCCTCTTCACTTTGTATATTTATATGTATTCCCTTTGTCTGCAGGTTTCATTATTCAATTGTTGTGTTTTAAATGCATCCCCGGAAATAACAGAGCAAAGCATAAATTCAGACGAAATGTATTGATCCCACCCATATCACTAGCTGACAAATTCAGGGGGCAAAAAAATACTTTACAGAGAGAGGATTGATGACACTCTCACAGTTAGCTCTTTTCTTCTCCAGAGGTCCAGTTGGATACATTTCAGCAAAAAATACCTTGATATGGAAGTTTTGAATCTCCAAAATTTGTATATTGTTGAAACCAATTCGAAACCCCCCTTTTCATGTGAAGAGCTTGAAGCAAATGTACAAATTCTACTAAATGAAGATACTTGACCAGAAGCTAACTGGGGCATCTTTAGTTAGACAAGAGCTGATGTTAACAAAGGCAAACTTGCATTCTTTTACCATCCTTTCATTGAAGTCAGCTATTTTTGTTTTTTGTTGTTGTACAGATTTTACAGCAATTTTCTGTCACAGTTCGATTCACATCCATTCATTCATCAAACATACATTGGTCACAGTTGTGGCCCACCTGGTTCAGTTGCATGCCCAAACTGCTTCCCTGTTCAGCTGATTCTTTAATATTATGGAGAAAATCTGATGAGTCAATATTCAATTGATTCCTTCATGCATTATCCAATGAGTCGGTGCTCAGGTGATTTATTAATGCCACCCATCAGTGAAAATATTCTTAGCCTTCCTGGATACAGCACATTTACTGGCACTGAAATTTGACAGCAAAACTGATGTCACACAACCAGCACAGAAAATAAGCACCCACATCTATTTCAGTTACTCAAGGGACAAATGGCACAGTGCATTTCCAATAGTTATCTGAACCCTTCTAGATACAGGCTAGCACTACCAGTCAATTGGCAACTCAGGTGGGATCATTAGAAGCCAGTTATAAATGGTTAATTAATTGTCAATTGCATAATAATTTCATCATCAATTGCATAGTCTCTTCATATTGCTTATTTGCTGCTTGTTGCAGATTGTAATTGTCAGAGAATTTAAATTGAGTCAAATTTTAGTTGACTGAGTCAATTGATTATTATTGCTTGTGGATTAAATTAAATATAGCAAAAAATACTCTTTCAAAACATACAGTAAATTCATAACAAAAACTTATATTGTAACTTAACTTAAAAAATATATTGTAAGCAGGTGAGGTAATTACACAAAAGTCACATTTTGTCGAACCAAAAACAGTTTATGAAATCTAAGATTATGTTTTGTACATTTTTTACTTTATATGTTCTTGCTGATTTGTTGTTTGAAATTGAACAAGGCAGACTGACCCTTCATTTTTACTTTCCTTTGTTATCATATGTTCCATTTCATATATGTGAGTTTGGGAAAACATAGACAATATTGATATTTTTGTTCCCCACTGGGATCGGCACACAGCAACCAGCAACTCAAAAGACGTCTCATAAGACCAGAATAGAATGAGTGACATTATCTACCATGTTGAGAAGGAAGAAATATTGTCTGAGAAAACTTGGACAGGAATGAAACTAGATCACAAAACTTAACATCTAATATTTTTTTTAATTGTACCAAAGGATCTGTAATGGACTTCAACAGTCAGGATCTTGTTTTAATGTCTCATTTAAAAAACGACCTACAGTAGAAGACCTACAGTAGAAACCACAGTTGCCATTTTGTCCCACTAATTTAGAAATCCTTATCCCCAGGGAAGAGCATCACTAACACTACTTCCATTAACAAACTCCTCTTTCTTATGTGTTTGCCACCCAAATAATGACAAAGACCAGTCTCGCAGGCTTCTGAGAGTTGACTAGGATTAGGTTCCAGCAAAGTATAGCAGTTGGATATGAAAGCTTTAGCTTGATTTTCATCTGTAAGCTTCAGAATATCTCATCCAAGACACACATGCTACGTGGCATGGTGGTATTGTATGGTGAACCAACGTCCTGAGGGAACCACCAAGCTTCTTTGAAACTGAGATAGGTGTGTCCTCATCTTTTCATAGCCCTAAGTATACCACTCATGTAAGCAGGTCTGAATTTGCAAGGCAGTAATTTTAAGTGCACTTGCCTAGTAACGGTTTGTATTTTCACTTCTGATTTATTTCTTCATTTAATGGAATGATTAATTATCCATTATCCATGCTACAGAATTAAGGCAAACATAACCCCACCACCACCAACACAGCCACACAGACTTACAAAGCACGGTACTGTATTGTTAGAAGAGAGCAAATATTTGCAGAGAATTTCACAAGGTACAGACAGTCAGCAGCAAATTTTATATTAATTAGTGTCGTTTTAAAATGCTACTGTTGAAGACTCTGAAATCTACTAGAAAAAGGCCAAACAAAGACGTATGGGTTTTGTTACCTGTTGTCACTACACAGTTGGGTTTACATGCAATGTTAACCTGTTCATGTCGATTTGCCAAGATTATGATCCATTCCTTACTTGAACTAACTGTCTCTCTACGAGAGATGGGAATTAAAAAAAAATGACAGTGAAGAGAAAAAAAACGAATTCTCCAATATTCCCCTTTTGCAAAAGGCATGGATGTAGCTGAAAGGTGATTTGAAAAACTAAATAATAAAGTCAAATGCTCCCTTGTCCTCTTAATGTCCTCTGTGGGTGGATTAAAGAAGCAGTTGTACATAATCAGTCTTGCTGTTTATTAATTTTCCCGGTATATGTCTAGCTATCTCTTCATACATATCAAGATACATACAGTACAACCTACAGTATTGTGGACTGGATGTCTAGGTGAATAATTATCTGAAGTTATCTCCTTGTGGGGCGGCACAGTGGCACAGTGGTTAGCATTGTTGTCTTGCAGTGCTGGGAACCTTGTAGCACCAGTTCGAAAATTAATGAATGAAAGGATGGATTATTGCCTTGTCTTTGAATATGTGAGTACGAGGTGCACATACGGAGGTAGCCAACAGGTGAGCTGGATCAGTATGGTAACCATGAGCAATGTTTGCCAGGAAGAAAGTTACTTTAGAGGAGAGGTGTAGCAGACAGCCCCATGAGAGTGGAGCTCAGGTATCAGAGAAGCACAGGTGTGCAACACCTGGGAGAGCTCATGTGCTCTGGACAAATGAATATAGGACTCCTCTGATATATAACTGTAAGTGCTACTGTGTGACAAAGTGTAGTTTTCTTTTGCTTGGCGCTGTGAGTTACAGGTACAGTACAAGGCTTGTCACTTGGCTGCTACATTTCCCCAATAACAGGTGCTGTAGAGACAAGGCCTATTATTTCACTTAGAATTAAGTGTCATTAAAGATTTCTAATAACTATTGTGTGCCTTAACCAAGCAGCCCGGTGTTGTCTGTATAATTGCACAGGAATATGGCTAAATAGACCCCTCTGAGAAGAGACATTGCAAAACTGCATCAGTACTGTACATTCAATGATATATAGCACAGGTGCAAGTCTCCAGGCTGGTTTCTTCCATAATTATCCATCACCAAAAGGAAGGTCGACCAACTGGGGATCTGTAGGGTGGTTACCAGAACGAAAGCCTGATAGTAACTCAGCCAATCACCAACTTCTGATGGTGTACTATATAAACCTGTCACGATATTAGTTCCCCCTCCTTAAGGGTGCTCCAGCCGTATCACTCAAGACTTTATTCTATGCACCTGCTCCCTATTCCCAGCCCACCTTTAAAGCCAGGCGCTGACGCTCTTCTGGGCTCTGCATCTGATTTCCATATCGTGCGAGTCCGGGACCTGGAAGCGCCTGGTCCCGTTAAGGTTTTAACCTCTGTTCCCATTCCTGTTCCCCGTCCGCCGGTTCCGACCCGGTCTTCGTGGTTTTAATTCCCTTGTTTTGATGGATCTCCTGGTTTTGGACTTACTCATGTGTTTTTGGATACTCTAAGGATTACTCTCTCGGATTGTTCGCCTCGGCCACACCTCCCCCGTGCACCAGTGCACCTTGGACATGCCCCCCCGTCTCTGCCCCATTTTCCTGCATGACGTTTCCCCAGTGTTTCCCCACTCCGTCGGACTGTGTCGTCTGCATAGGGTCCGGAAAGAACTGTTCGTTACAAAACCTGACTTCTAATCTCTGTCTATCTAAACTGGGAAACCTACTTCTACAACCACATGACTACAAGCAGTACAAGTCAGGACTCAAACTGTTCTCCAAGAAGCCAGACAGAGAGTGAGAGGGAGAGAGAGTAAAGTACAGAATTCTGCCCAGGATATTCTTCCTGAAACAGAATCTTGTCTTTTCGAACCCATTGTTTTTTTTGTCTGATCAACAAATTAGACATTTGGAGTTTCTTTTTGTTGACTAGAGGTATATTCTGAACAAAAGCTATAGCTGGAACAAACCGAGTCCCCCCTTGTCCCTGTGGCTGGACCTCAAGAAGACAAACTGTGTCCAGACTCTTTTTAAAGACCAAAGTCAACAAGATGCTACTTTGGCAGAATGGCCTGAGACGCAATACAAGGAGCTAGACAACTGCCAGGCAAAATCTCTTTCTCTCTCTCCTCTGTTTGCATCAAAATCCTCCCAGCACAGAGAAACTGTCACAGACAAATCCAGCCCAGCTCTGTTTACCAGTGCAAACTCATCAAAGACCTTTGGAAAATGGATCTTTGAATATAAATCTTCATTTTGAACAATCAGCTTTCGTATCGCAGCAGATCATTTCACAAATATATTATCTTTGTTGTTTGTCATGCATGTTTTGGTTATATCACTAAATTGTATATTGTATATCTAGAATCTCTGTGTGAGACTTAAAATATTATGTTTGATTGGTTTCTAAAAGTTGTCAAGCACTCTCACAATTTCCTGTTACAATTTCTGATTGTTACAGCAAACTTAATCCCCTATCTCCTATACTGCTGAGCATAAAAACAACAGGGATTTGTTACTTGAAGACATTAACTGGGATTTTAAATGGTGGTTGACTGGACTAAAATCCTGGTCTGCTTGTTAACACTTGGTTCACAGTACAGTATACAGTTTATGAAATTCTCAGATATATTATAATGATGTATCCATATTTTAAGCTACCAAAAACAAATAATACTGCAAAAACATACAATTAAAAAAGTGCCATGGTTGCATTTTTACTATGTGTACTGTTATTCCAATTCATTTATTTCTGTTGTTTTTAATTCTGTAAAGAAAGAAGTGATTACCTGAACTCAACACTAGTCACTGTTACCCTCTCCTGCTTAGGTTAATAGTAAAATGTAGCCAAGGAACCTGCGGATTAACCTTGTGCTTTCACACTGATGCACAGTACAAACTGGTACAAATTGTTTGGAAACACTATAAGGACATTAGTTCTGTTTAATTATCATTTAAATAATGTAAAGTCATTGTAGCATTGCTGCATATCTGTGGTGTTAAAGTCTTGGTATGGAACCTGCATGGCAACATTTCAATCTCCTTACAAAATAACAAACCACTTACATTTCCTGGGAAGCCAAATGAAGCATCACTTTGAAAGAATTCTTAGCTGTCAGAGATGAACCAGGCAGAAATGCTGAATACCATAAATAAGGCTTTATAAATGAAGATTTACTTTTGGAACACTTTAAAGTATGTAGCCTAGCAGATGAATAACTAAATCTAAAGTCAGCAAGGAAACTGTGACCACTAAATAAATCAAAATCAAATCTATCACATTTCTTGTGTTGAAAATCAAGAAGAAAATGTCATTTTCTCAGATTAAAGTAAACTTTTTGTCTGGCTGATCCTTTCCAGACCAAGGTGGGAACAGCCACAGTGAAAGGCATTCCAAAAAAAAAAAACCTGGCTCATTAATCTTAAATTTCATGTACACCCCATGCCAAACATTTGCAGCCATGAGGGTAATATTGAACAGAGAACAGAGGGAGTCATAATTTGTAGCTGTCATGCTAAAATGTCCTTTTCAAATTGTTTCAAATTGAGTCAAATTGTTTTAAAACAGAACGTAAAAATATCTTCTTACAACTGTAGTAAGAAACAGGTCCAAAAAGAATCAGCATTAAATAGGTATCCTGATATTTCACTGACTGTTGTTTTCTTTTAAGGGAAAAGGATAACCTTTAGGATCCGTTCATATGATTGATGGATTGAATAAAAATGTATGCGATTATGACAAGTTGGTTAATCCTTTATGATTGTTGCCCTTGTAGACAAAGAAGATTTGTGAGGAAGAAAACCTCTGGGTTTTTGGTTTCTAGATAGATGTTTTCTGTTGTCTAATTGTTGGCTCCACTTATCACCAGAATTACTGGTGGAACTTCACCTTTTGAAAAGTGGGTTATATGATGGTATTGGCAAGATGGAATAAAAACATGAACCAGGAGGAGAAATATCTTTCTCACCAGGAAAGTGTCACACCAGGAGAAATAAATCAGTGTGGCAATTTTCTTTGAGCTTGAGCAGTCATCTCAGCAGACACCCTTTAAAGTACTAAGAAAAGTTCAATGCTATACATACATATACAACGTAATACACTCATGTGTACAACTGGACACACTCTTATAGATGCCGATATAGATTTATACTATGTTAAAATAATACTCAACTGTAGTTACTTTAGTCACATTATTGGATGAAAATGAACAATAGTGAAAACAGAATTGTAAACACTAAACACTTTCTTCAAGATAGATATTGTACTATGTCAGATTGTGGTTTTGTAGTTGTAAAATGTAAATGAAGCAATGAAGAAATTAAAAAGCTTCATGATGATTTTTTCTCTTTTACTTTCATATGTTTTTATCATATGTTTTTAGATCACGTTTCAACACAGTTCTGGTGAACTACAGGAGCAAAGAGGAAGTTGTGTTTCCTAATTGTCATAATAGCAACACAAATTACCATGTGTTGGACTGAAGACGCACTGTAGGAAGCTGTGCAAACTTGACTGAGTGACTGTGCCACAGTTTAAGGAGCATGTAACAAAGTAGAAATGTTTGACATCCAGAGAAATATAATTGCAGGGGGTAAAAAAAAGGCGGAAAAAATCTGTCTCATTTCACTGCAGAAAACAGGAAAGAGACCTCTTGTATTGATTTTTAAACCTAAAAAATGACTCAAAGCTTTCAGTCACACATTCTCTTTTAAGGAAAGAAACAATAGATTTGCCTTTAGCACAAAATGGTCTAAGTTTTAGGTTTCATTTTCCAGAGAAAACCTGAATCCATGCTTTTTCATATAGAAGTAATAAAGAAAACCACCTTTACACATAGCATCAAACACACAGTGACAAGATCAATAGGAGCTGAATTTGGAAAACCCAGGTAGAGGCAGGAACATTACCAGATTAACGAGACAATATAATCACTTCCTGGTTCTGTATTTTATATTGTTTGCTCTTGACTGGGTTGGAAAATGAGGCTAAGAATTTCTATGGAACTTGAAAGGAGATTATGCTTTAAATAATTAATTATGGTCAAAACGCTGTACACATCACATCTCATTCCACAGCTTTTACTTTTTTCTTTGCTGAAGATGACCTCCAGTGCCATTGGCCTTGGGGGTATTTGGAATGCACTTAAATAATCCATCCATTGTTTATTCACTTTACTTATCATTGGATATCATCTGGAGCAGTAGACAGCACAACATTCCCCATAAGGTTAAACCAGCTGACAAATGAAGTCTATACAAAATCAATTTCTGCATTATTTTAATTGTGTACATCTCATTTCTGAATTTGCTTAACATTGTTATGTTTGACTAGTAACAGACTACAGAATATTACACATATGCAAAACAAAATACAGTATGTCTTCCTTTACAATCTAATATTTGACTAACATTCCTGAGAAGAAGGTCTTTAATAGCATTTTTTCTCATTCCTACTAAAACATTTATTGTGAGGTAAAAATGCCCATAGTTAATTTTGACAAAACTCATAATAATTTTCATTTCTGACAAGAAGACACCTCAAATAGCATATTGACTATGTTCAGCTGGGCAGGGTGTGTAAGCAGCACAAGTCTTTCTAGCAAGTACCCCTGCCTTATCCCTGCTGCAAGCCATTCATCTTACTGTTGGCTCCACCATGCTGGTGGTCTAAACTCCAGTGAAGGTTTCAGTGCAGGCAGCAGTGTCCTCCCTGGTGGAGAAGGCCCTCTGACTGGACTGGCGACGGCGCAGAAGTCGGTGGGCCGCAGTCCTGTACTTCTTGGACATCAAGTTGTAGAGGATAGGGTTGATGGAGGCGCTGAGATAGAACAGCACCATGGAGACCATGTTAAAGTTCTGGCTGAGCTTGGCTGAGTAGTAATCATCCACATGTGTAAAGAGGTTCCTCCCAATGTGGAAAGGGAGCCAGCAGATTGCAAAAGCCAGGACCACAACAGCTGGAAAATCAAAAAAATAAAGTTGCTGTATTTTCATATACAGATATATCCATCCATTTTATAACCGCTTTATACAGAGTAGTTGGGGATCTGGGGCCTATCCAAGCAAGCAACAGGCCCAAGGCAGGATACACCCTGTATGGTACACTAGTCCATTGCATGGCACACACAGACACAAACACACACACTAACACCAGGGCCAATTTTCCCAGACAGCCAATTAACCTACCAGAATGTCTTTGGACTGGGGAAGAAAACTGGAGCACCTGGAGGAAACCCAACATAACACCGGGAGAACACACAAACTCCACACAGATAACACCCCAGGAATTTAACCCAGGGCCTCAGTACTGAATTGGTTATTGATTATTCCATTACAAGCCAATTCTTCTGAATCCTCAATAAAACCCAGCAGCAGCTCCAAGAAATTTGCATTAACTCTAGAAAATCTTTTATGTACACATTGAAGTTTCAAAGTGAGGAATTGATCAAAGGGAGGAAGAGAAACTTAGATATGTCAAAAATAATTTTGAGGCTGATCAAATGCTTTCAACAGAAGTGATGAACGCTTAATGTATGTTCTTCACATTAGCTTATTGCTACTTTATGTGAATAGAAAGTTGTGCATATTAACAATGCCTTTTATGTATACACACATATCCATTCATACATTTCAAGATTAACTGCTAGGCACAGAGAAAAAACATCCTCTAAACATAAATACAAGAGGGGCGGAGTGGTGGCTCTGTGGCTAAGGTTCTGCGCCCGTGGCTGGAAGGTTGCTGGTCCAAATTCCACAGCAGGCAGAGGAATCCTACTCTCTTGGGCCCCTGAGCAAGGCCCTTAATCCCAGCTTTCCCAGGGGTGCCGTATAAATGGCTGACCCTGCACTCTGACCCCAAGCTTCTCTCTCCCCATCTGTGTGCCTGTGAGTCTCATAAGGAGCAAGCTATACCTATGTGAAAAGACAAATTCCTAATGCAAGAAATTATACATGGCCAATAAAGTGATCTCTTAAGAGAGGCATCAGAGTGATGAGACACACAATCAATGGCAATGCGAATGTTTAACCAACTGAGGGAAATAAAACCTCACTATGATCTACAAACTTACTGTAAATGTTGAACAAACAGAGAAACAAAAATAGAAATATAAGAGATTGAAAAAAGGCTTATAGGTAAAACAAACATTATAAAACATCTGGCACAATAAAAGAATGAATGATCCTACATGATGAAAGCAACTGATGACAAAGCAATAAACTATTTGTCTTGCTTTTATGTTCTTCTAGTTGTCACACTTTGCATTTACAATGTCTTCTAAGTATCTGGCTATTCTGCTAAGAAAATCTTGACTTATTGCTTGGCTAAAACTACAAAGAAAAAAAATACAATCAGTATTTGCTTTCAGATTAATTAGTGGGCTGTTTACTTGGTCTGACACTAGTTCTAGAAATATCAGCAGAAGTTGTTAGAAAAATAATGTTAAAATGCTTCTTTCAATGTGAAAATGAGATCGAAAAAAAATCACCTTGCAAAAACTGTTGTTTATTTCACTTGGTTAATCTGAATTCTTTAGAAACGCAGAACAGATAGTTCAGTGCACAGATTGACATTTCCATACAATTTTACAATTGATGAAGCAGTCTTGAGGATAGATAAAAGCTGATTTATGGCACTTCAAATTTGTGATAAACTATTATCTGTATTAGAGACAAACATCTCAATTCTAGCAGAACTTTCTGTTTTTCTAAGTCATTGTAATGAACAGATAAAGAAATATATTGTAACAACGACTATTTTTATTTTATTCTAGAGACTGCTGTACAAAAGGCCTGTTTACATCGTGTATATTGTGTATCTTATTATTTAACCTTTGATTTCTTTAATTTAAATCACAAAAACAAAAACAGAAAGAAATAAACCAACAGAAGTTTCAGAACATTTGTGTTTTTCAGGATTGCTGTAAACAATGATGTGAAAAAACACTGGTTCACTAGAACACTATTTTTTTGCCCAGTTAGGACAATTAATTTTCTCTGCATGTTGTCTTTCTTAGTATCCGGGTCACAGATAAGTACAATAAAAAATGAAAAATAACTTAATCTGAGTCTTTAATGGGTCCTATATGCATCTAACAGATACATTTTAAATGCACTCTATCTGTGAGTTTTACATGAAACAGCTTTCAGTGATATGCTGTGTGTGTTTTTCCTAAGAGTAAGTGGTCACTATAAATTAAGGGAAAGGAAATGTTACATAGCTCTGGCTATTTTGCAGTTCTAGGAATCAAAGTTGTCCGAACAGGTTTTTTATTCCAATTTGTGTTCTTGAAGTCAAATTCAGAACCCTCCTAAGTGCTCATTAGTGGAGCACAGTGGAAACATTAAAGACAGCTGTGCTTTTCAGTGCTGTGAAATGGTGAGAGGCAATTAATATTAATTCCTATTATTTATAGTGAATCCTTGTTCTTAAATAAAAAAAATATACAATTATTCTAAGCTTTCACTGGTTAGAGTTAGCTATGCTGATCTGATGATCCTAATAAGGACAGAACAGCTGTCCTTGAGGTCTCACTTTGTCTATATGTGATGGGGAATTAGAAATTAATTTAGACAGTTCAGATTTTCAGATTGCAAAAATAAGATATTATCTCAGAATTCAATATCATCAACAGGTTAGCACAGAACATGTGCTATGTTTTTATTATCAAAAGAGTATAACAATTAGGCTGTCCATTCACATATAGGAGCTGGTGAAGAGTGTGATAAAATAAACTCTATAGGCAAGACAAACCATGCAAGTTTTTTCGCGCAGGAAAAAATAGTTGTAATACATGACATTCTTTTATTTGCTTACTTCAGGAAGAGGGAAGAAGAAAAGTTATCTTTAAAAAAAAATGTTTTTCTGACCTTTATATGCTAACACAGTGCCAACATCAATAAAGTTCATGTGATGAAAGACAAAACCATTAAAAAATATTACAATTATGTTTTTCTTAATTTAAGCAGATTACTTAATTACTACTATTTACTGTAGAGCAACCCCACTTTGCACTGTGCAGAGACATGTTAAATACTGTCAACTCAAATTTCTTTTAAATTGACTCTGAAGAGCATGGGGAGTCAATTTGAGCTTTTGAAGACTCAGTCCAACCTCAACTTCAATTAACTTAACCTCTCTAAATTCCCCTGATTCCCAAGTCTGCAGCTCGTGAGGTTTTAAGTCACCAATATAATTTTTTTGTGTTGTGGCTCTCCAAATGGTCATAAATGACTGGACTGTGAAATGTGGTTGTAAACCAGTCAGAGCATCATAACTCACCCAGAATCTTGAGCGTTTGACGGTGAGTCCGTTCTCTGTTGGTGGCATTTGGTCCTTGGATGTCATTTCTGCTTTTCCACAGCTTCCTGCCGATAGAGCCATAGAGGAAGGTGAGGCAGAGCATGGGGAAGAAGAAATAGATAGTAGAGAGCCAGATCATGGTGTACAGGAGCCCTGAGCTGACGGCATAACTGGTGTACGTGCACTGCTGGGTGTTGTAGTCAGGGCTGGTGCTGTTCTCATACTCCACCCCATACATGAAGAGAACAGGAGTTGCAGAGAGCAGAGCGAAGGTCCAAAGGAACAGGATGATGTACTTCACCCGCCTCTTGGTCACCACCACCTTGGCTTTGAGAGGGAAACAGATGGCCAGGTATCTCTCGATGCTGAGCGCAGTGATGTGCAGAATGGTGGCGTAGGTGCACCCCTCATTGATGTAGTGGGACATGCGGCACACAACCTCCCCAAAGACCCAGGGGATGTACTTCCACAGGCGGTAGACATCAAAGGGAAGGCTGAGGAAGATAGCAAGGTCTGACACAGCCATGCTGGAGAGGTATAGGTTGGTGGTGGTCTTCATGTCCTTGTATCTCTGGATGATCAAGATGGTCATGGTGTTTCCTGTGACACCAACCAAGAAGAGGAAGATGAAGATGATGGTCACAGGGATGAGAGTGGAGACAGGGAACAAAGAGCCAGAGTCATGGTAGTTTTCCATAGTCTGAAGTCTGTCCAGAAAACTCCTTGGTTTTGCGTTCTCACATGTCAAAAAACTATTTGGGGGAACTACATGAGTGTATTCTTCCAGTGCACACTGTCAAGTCTCAGCTGGATGTTACTGTTACAGCTCTGGTGTCAGTCTCCACAAAGAAAGGCTGGACTTCCAAAGCCATTGTTTGACCTATACGAAATGTGTTTACAGGCTTCCAAGATTTCCACCTTCCTTTCTGGCTCACTTTCCCAAACTCTTATTACTTATTACTTATTGCTGCTGTTGTGATTTTCCAGATGAAAGACTCCAAGGTGGGAAGAAAAAAACAGTTTGAGTGGTGGAGAAACACTTCCAAGACAGGTCCTCATCATCTCAAAGAAAGAGCTTGATCCACATGTCCAGACGCTGGGGCGTTAAAAGTTGTTGTTGCAGTTAAACCTCTTCTGAAGCCAAGAAGCTCTGTAGCCTGGCTGCACTGCTCTGTACTGAGTCCATCATTGTCTCTGATCCTTTATCAAATACTGAGAGGGCTAGAGAAGGGAGGGGAGAGGGGGAGCGGATCTGCAGCTGAACACTCATTCTGCAGGCTGCAAGGACTTTGTAAAGGATACCAAGCCTCTCTCTTCTGACGTTGGAAGTGAAGATTTACTTTTACTTCCATCTTCCATTTCATGGAAAAGAAAAAGATGAACGGGAAGCAAAATGTATGTAATTAATTTTTTGAATTTACTAATTTAGTTTCAATCTGCAATTTAAACAAAAAGCAAATAATTCTTTGAAGAAATGTTTATTTCTTTGCAGAAAATAATCATGACTTTTCTTGTGTGTGGCATTTTGTATATAGTGTCATAAATGTATATATTGGAAATATAAGTATATATATATAACATTGGAAAAGTGATATATCCATTTATAAGTAATAAATGCTGCCTAAATTTTCTTTCGAACTTAAGCTTTATTCTATTTTTTTTTTATTTTCCCAGGCATGCTTTGGAAGTGATGAATTAAGAATCAATCTTCACATAGTAATCAAATCAAGCAATGAACAATTGTATTACCTATTTAAATAAATTAATTGATTAGTTGTGCCCAGCTCAAGTTGAATGAAAGACCTGATAAAAAGTCTTTCTGCATTTATTTGCTGTATCTGCTGTGTTTGTCTGTTGTGTAATCAGAGTATTTAATATCACAATAATCCTCTCACTTATTTCCATGTGTTCTCTTCTGGCTTGTGCTCCCCTCCTTCTTCTGACCATGACAAAACCTTGAATGAAACAGTTCAGC
Organism: Lepisosteus oculatus; assembly: GCF_040954835.1. Classification (NCBI taxonomy): domain Eukaryota; kingdom Metazoa; phylum Chordata; class Actinopteri; order Semionotiformes; family Lepisosteidae; genus Lepisosteus; species Lepisosteus oculatus. The sequence goes on from NC_090700.1 coordinate 20,182,078, forward strand.
AAACTAATTTGAGCTACTGTTAACAATGCATCTAAAAACCTATTTAGCAACAATATATTCCACACCAAAAAAGATGTGGTTTGTGGTGGCAAATTAAAAACGTATTTGCAGGGTGACAATTCAAACCAAGTGCAACAAAGAAGCACATTCCAGTAAAACACAACCCCCAAAATGAGATTCAGTTTACATTAAGCAATTATCAACATATAAGATAAGGGAATTCTTAAGCTACATACTTGAATACCTACTGTACATCTTTTCCTTTGTTAGTAAACAATCCCCAAAGACACCCCCGTCTCCTGATTTGTATTGTATTAGACTGTATTCTCTTATGCACTGCAATGAGAACATTATTTTCTCTATCCTATTCATTGTGCACATTCATTGTGCTGTGGCATTGTCTGACACATGTCTGGCATGTCTTGCCAACTGAATTTGATTCTGGACTCAGGAACCTTGTGTATGGGGTTTGCATGTTCTCTCAGGGTTTTGTTTTCCTGCATGCCCTGTTTTCTTCCCATGCTCCAAAGACATACTAGCAATTATAGATCCATCAGCTTGTCTTCAATCTCTTCAGATTGCTGACATAGCCTTTATCTGGGATGCACTGCTTTGTACAGCTACAGCATGTTATTGAGTATAACTTATAAGGGCTTATGTTCACTTTTCTCAAGCCCCTACAGTTACTGTTAGTCTGGTTTTCTCTTTTAAGGTTGGTCTGCTGTTGTACTGTATGTAATTCTTCTCGGCACATTAAGTGTGTATGCAAGGAAGAGGATGGGTAAGTACCTCCTACAATTAAATTTGATTTATCTGCTTCCTTGAAGACCACAGGCCTATTCCTAATGAAGTTAACTGTAACATGGTGGCAGAGAATAATACTTGATTTCATTAGAGCACCACTTAAAGCAAATATTAAGCGCTGCTCCTGAAAATCCTTTTAATCTGGACAGTTATTGAATTGAAATATATTTTCAAAGATGCTAGAAGACCTAGATTTATAAAAGGCTCGGCATTCATTTAAATCTCCTCATCTGTGCTCACACAAGTTCTCACTAACAAGGCGATTTAGTACTTATGCAACCTGAATGAATGATGATTAGTCACAAATGACCAGTTAATCAAAATGAAGCCCAAATCATTTAATCAATATACAAAAAACATTTACTTTTCTAAAGGCATACATGCATAAGTTGAAAGCTCCACAGCTGAAACGTGTTTTTCTTCTCTTTTCAGCCATGAATAAACCTTTACTTGTTCCTTTGCAGCCTACACATGCTGACACAGCTACTGTACCTACTTAAGTTGTGTGATGTTTGTTTTGAGGCTCTGTAGGTTAAATACTGTATTAACAGAATTCAATTTTGGGTTAGGATCCTGTCATGCTGATTTGAACTAAAAATTAATATTAATTTTATATGAATTACAGGTTACTAAACTTAACCTTACAGACTTTCTAAAAAAAACTTTTGAAGAATGTTACCCTTTTTTAGTCTTGGCATTTTTCAGTTTCATTTTAAACTGCAAAGGTCATTGCAAAGGTAATGGATGCTGTAAACATAACTAAAGTCCGGTCAAAATAAAATGATTGTCGGACCCCTTTGTTTCATTCTTCTTATTGTTCTGTGATCAGAGCTGAACCCTCTCATCTCTGCCATTCTCTGGAGGAAAGCCCACTTTTCACCACCGCTGTAAGAAGGGATTGCGGACTTCAGTTAGACTTGGAGGTTTGCCGCGCTGTTCCCAGCAGGATTTGAACACAAACAGAGGACTGTTTATGTTGTACTATCATCTATCTTGGGACAATCCATGCTGCTTTCAGTCTAGGCGTGGTTTTGAGGCAATTCAACACATAATGAAAATGGCACAAGCAGTGTACTGCTGCTCACAGAGGACCTGATCTGTAGTATTTGTCTTGGGCAGTGAAAACTACCAGCCAACAACGCAAAGTCACGTCCATTGGAAGCATGAGTTCAGGTCTCTGCTTTTCTGACCGAGCGGCAGGGGTTGTGAGTTATCAGTGAGCAGCATTATTTGTTTTACTTTATTCATTTCCTGTATTTGTGTAGGAGCTCTTGTATATATACAGTAGTTCCATGTGTTTCTGTTGTGTTTCATGTTTAATTTTCTCTTACAATAAAAATAGGAGAATGCAAAAGGAAGCCTTGGTTTTCACGCTAAGATGCGCATTAGTCTGTGATAACATCCCCCAGGAAACCAATGCATAATCCAAAGATATGCAGATTCCTTATAAAATAGGAACAAGTAAAGGTTTATTCCATGCTGAAAAGAGAACAAAAGAAACATAACGTTTCAGCTGTGGAGCCTTCTTCAGGTGTGGAAACCAGAAGGTGTCTCACACCCAAGAAAGCCTCCACAATTGAAACACTGTTTCTTTTCTTCTCAGCATGGAATAAACCTTTACTTGATCCTTTGCGGCCTATGCATGCTGATGTACTGTAGCTACCTACTTGAAGTACAATAAGGGGAGCAGGGCACAGGCTCCTGTCAAACTGAACTTTTAATGCATTCAAAATCACATTTCAAAAGTGTCACTGGTTCTTGTCTGAGCTCTAAGGTACACAATTATTACTTAGAAAAAATTAAGTAAATAATCTAGAGGAAGTAGGGGGAGCTGAGGCCTGCTCCTGCTGAATTCCATACATTTGTTTTGAATTGCCTATAGACTAACTCTTGGAAGCGCTTCTCTTCTTACTAATGAAGGATCTTTAATGCTGCTCAAACTGGGGGCAAGAGAAATGTGTTGATACAGTGACTTGAAAACCATAAAATGCACATTATCAAACATAATACAGTTCATAAATTAATAAAACAGTACTGTACATGCTGAAAATTGAGACAAGGGTGGCACAGCACTGAAACTGAAATACGTTTCCTAAAACAAAGATTAGAACTGTTTCATCCAGCTTACACGTTTTTGATGAATAAGAGCATTTTTGACGATTATAATTACTTTAAATGTGAAGTGGAATATTAGTATCTATCCATTTTCTAACTGCATTATCCAATTCAGGATTGCAAGAGAGCTGAGGCCTGGCAAGCAATAGGTGCAAGGCAAGATACAACGTGGAAGGGACACCAGTCCATCACAGGGCAGACACAGACACATGCGCTTTTACAACAGGCCCATTTTTTTCAGAAGCCAGTTAACCTATCAGCTTATGTTTGGACTGTAGGAGGAAACCAGAGTTCCCAGAGGAAACCCTTGTGAACATGTGGTGAACGTACAGTATAAAGTTCACACAGACAGTACCACAGGAAGTAAACCTAGGGCTCCAGCACCGCGAGGCAGCTCCACTGTGTAGCCCTAGAATACATCCATTATCATAAAATCACTTATTTCTTCTAAAGTTTGCACATGTAGGGACTACATCCTAGAAAGGATGCCAGTCTACTGCAGGGCATGCACACAGACACAGCCATAATTAAGACACAAATCGAAGTAGAAACTCCCTACAAGTGCATTTAAAACTAAGAGGACAAGGCACCTCTTTATCCAAAGAAGTGTGGGAGTGAGTTACCCAGCCATGTGGTGGAAACTGATAGCTTTGCTTTCTTCAAAAAAAAAACACGGTGATCTCGGACGCAACTTCAAAATAAAAAAATAGTCCAGTCATGTCGAGAACTACAATTCACACAGAACGTGTTCAAACCTTGGCTACAGCCTGTCATTAGTCAACTAAAGCTGGGGTTCCTTGAAGAGACACAGGGTGGCATGATAGCACAGTGTTTAGCATTGCTGCCTCAAAGCACTGTTCTCCCTGGGTATACATAAGTTTCCTGTGGGTGCTCAGGTTTCCTTCCACTATCCAAAGACTTCTGGAATGGCTTATGGGATAATCAGCCCCTGAACAAGTGTGTGCATGCCTGTGCGTACCCTGTAAAGGTCTTGCATCCTGTCCAAGGCATATCCTACCTTGCACCAGCTGTTTGCTGGGATAGGCTCCGGCTCCTCTGTGACCTCGGTTAGAAAATGGATGGAGAAAGAAAAGCAATTGAATGAATGTGGTTGTGAGTGGGTGCACTTGAGCCTGTGAAAACTTTCTAGATCCCTTGTGCCAAAGAGTCTCCAATTTCTTGGGTGTCTGAGGATATGCAGTGTTAACACCAAGAAACCCAGTCTTCCTCCTATCAGTGGTAGCTCTCCCGTCACAGGCTGTGAAACTCCGAGCAAGTCTAATCGTTAAATGGCTCTGATAGGCTGATAATTGCCCAGGATTTTGTCATGTGGTAAGAGGATAGTGAATCTGAGACAGGAAGGAGCCTGTGAGAACTTACATTAGCAAGAGCATGACACCAACCAATTTGACTTTCATGCATTTAAATCATTCTTAGGTGTTGTGCAAAGATCAGGCATTTTTTTCCCCAGTATGTATGTACAATATGTAACAGCATGTGAAGTGACAACCAAAAATACAGATTAAACAAATCCCCGAATAAGTTAAAACCACAAATGCAAAAATAAGAATTATAGATCTTTTATTGTCATGGATCTTTCTTGTAGATATCATGGCTATAGAGTTACAGTTTAGATACATATTTATGAGATTATACAGTTTTCATTACGAAGTCTGACATTGTACAAGTGATATGTTTGGTAATATTTATATCAAGTTTGGATTTTTTTTTGGAATGTACAGTATATGAGGTAACTGCAAACATTAAAATTACATAAAATTATTTCTTTCCCCAATGCAGCAAACTGCAAAAGGGGAATATCTGAATGGCACAACTTGCAATTACATTTTGCACTATCAAAAATAGGAATTTGAATTTTACTATGACAAACAGAAGCCATTTGCAGGGCAGCAGATTCATTGCAATATTATATTTTTTGTGTATTTTAAAGACATTTGACAAGGTACCAGCATTGTTAAAACTGCTGCAACAGCAAGTAACACATCGGCCAACAGCCAAGCACAACATCAACTCTGAAGGTCAGACAGCAAAACTGTGACAGGTTGCTGTTTGCGGTCAGTGAGAAAGAATGTAACACAAAAAGTGCCAAGTTCTGAATTTATAGGAAGTACGTGTAACAACATAGACAATTAACAGGCAAGAAACCATTATTATTATCCCCTCAGAAAATAATTAACTTAAAAATAATGCTGATGACGTTAAACAGGATGAATACTGAGTGCTAAATATGATTTCATAATTAAAAAGTGTTTTACACAAATCAATGAACACAAATATCACTAAAACAAAAGAGACAAAAATCTCAGAAAAATCTTCAGAAAATAAAAACAAGAAACAAAAGAAACTGAAACTGCAGAAGTGTACACAGATTATCACATTAAGTGTGAATTAATTCCAGGTAATTAAATTCTGGTAACCCTCATGTTAAGTCATTCAGACTGTTAAGCTTCCTAATGCAGTTTTAATTTTCAGACTTTGAAGATGAAAGATTTTGACAGGTACGATTCAGTGGTACAACATTGCAAAAAACTCACAATACACAGTTAGGGCTTTGCACACTGAAAGAAGTGTTCTAGAAACGCATCACAAACACCACATGCAGTCAGCCATTTTTTGTACAAGGTGCAAATTCTCTTTTTTTTTCTCTTAAACTCAAGGGAGACTTCGACAAGCTTTTGCGCTGAACTCAAAAGTTTGGATTAAAGCAGCTACATGTTAAAAAATGCAAACTCCATTTTCCCTCTTATGCCCCCCCTTCACAAAGCCCTGATAAACAGGTCCATGTTTCTTACAAAAATATATCAAATATTACCTTTCACAGTCACGTTTGCATCCTCACACACTCTGGACTCAAAAGTATTCAAAAGTGCTAAATGAGTGTTATACAATACTAACAATAGATTAATATACCTATATATTTGCTGTACACTTCATGGGTCTTCTGCTTTTCATCTTAAAAAAAGAAACTCCAGCTCTGGCACTTAAGAATAAAGAATTGCATGTCTACTCAGGCCATCACACTGATTTCACTGAATCTGGGCTGGCATCCTTTTTTACTTTACATGCTCACTGGCCACGGCGAAAGAGGATTCCTTGTTAAATTTCACAGGGGAAAATTAAAACAAATCTAAAAAAAACAAGGGAAAAAAAAAAGAGAACAACGGTTTCTTCTCCTTTCGTCAATAAAAATTGACACACACAAAGAAAAACAAAATGGAATGGTGCTATTAACTGTCAACAAATTAAAAGAAATTCGGAAGGTGCAGTCGCTTAACTTTGCCTCGCAATGCAAATATCCACCCCCAAACCTGGGAAAGACTACCGAGTTTTAAAAAAGGTTCCTCTTCAAAAACTGCCAGGGCCCTCTACTGCACAATGCAAGCGCTATGTCTTCAGGAAAACAGTGGGGAAACGATGGCCTAGCATGCCTACACTGTGGCAAAGAGTGAATTTAACAGAAGTTGGAATCACAGTACAATGTTTTTAAAGCCGGGAGGGGTAAGAGAGAAGGGAAAGTGATTAAGGTCAAAGTTGTTTGTTTTTTGTTTTTTTGGTGGCGGGCACGTCACTTGATGACAAAGTACTGGATGACGAAGGCAATCAGGATGGATATGATCGCGAACAGCACGAGGATGACGGCGGCACACTGTTCATCACTCAGTGTGCGTTTGGTCCTCGCCACTTCCACAGTGTTCTTGGCGCCACTGGAAGGCAGGTCGCTCCTGGGCGAGGAGAAGGAGACGGTGGCGCTGTAGGGGCCTGCAAGCTCCTGGGGCCCCGAGGGAGATTGGCACTGGCGGATGGCGCAGGCCCGGAAACGGTATTCACAGTTCACCTGGAGCCCTGAAACGTGAAAGGACGTGGCCGGGCCTCTGTAGATCTGCAGAGGAAAAAGAATTCCAGCAAACTCAAATTTAATGACCCACTATATGGACCCTGAAGCAACAACATCATTCCTCAGCTGTTATACTGCCATTCATCACTGTTTGTGGCCCAACCAGATTTTGCAGGCTGTTAATTAGTTTGTATTGAGGGGTCTTAAAAGTTACCATAGAAAAATCCAAGATTAAACAAAACAGAAAAACAAAACTGCGTTAAAACTGGTATTGCATTATTTTATGCACATTTTCTTTAGCCATATTATATGGAATCAAATAAGTCCAAACTCAAACCTGAATTCTAGTCACATTTATTCGAGCTCTGGTGAGTTTAATCTGTCATGACATCCGAACAGTAAAAGATCCATCCATCCGCTTTTTAACTGCTTCATCCATGTCTAGGTTGCCAGGGAACCCATCAGACTGTGACAAATAATCACACCAGTGCCAATTCCCCCAGAACTGTGGGAGAAAACCAGAGCACCTGGAGGAAACCCACTCAAACATGGGGAGAACATACAAACTTTACACAGATAGCACTCCAAGAATTTAACCTAGGGCCTCATCACTGAGAGACAGCATAGAAAATGGATGGATTGATTTTGACCAAATGGCTATCCTTGTGGATCACTGCTAGTCCCAAATTAAGTGATGAGGACACTAAGGATTAAGCTCAGCACTTGTCATTGGACTCTTATCCTGGAACAGGCATGGCCTAAATCCAACTACCAGAAGAGTTAAATATTTAGATTGGTTTCATTGTAAGGATGTTCAAATGTCTTTACATTAGGAGATCAATCTTAAATTTAGATGCTTACAGATTTAAAAGGAAACGTAATTTCTTGTGCACTGAATTAAAAAAGGGGATGCTTATAGTGGTACAAAAGAAGACAGAGACTTTATCATTCATTCCTGAGATGTATGTGAAGTTGCACAGTGCAGAAAAATGCTGGATTAAGCAACTAACATGGTACACAGATTAACATTTAAACACAATGTTTAAACCTGAAGCAACACCAACAACACAAAGACTAACAATGTTCACCAACACTCCTGACCGGGATATCACAGGTCTAATTAAACTAAGATGAAGTTAAATTAAACTAAAGATTCTAAAGAAAGCTCAGTTGCCACAATGTTTCTTTTTTTCATCCTTTCAGCGTGGAATTATCTTATACTTGGTCCACTGCTTTGTTAATTTGACAGTGCCAGTAAACAACCTAGGGAAAAACGAAAAAGATCACATACAGTATGAATGAACAAATTTAGATGATCAAATGTTCTTCGAGTGTAACCTGCTTCAAAAACGGGATCTTAGCAACACTGCATAGCCACTAAGTGTAAAAAACTATTAAACAGCTGATACCCGATGAGTGAAGTCCTTGTCATTAGTTTTACATTTAGATAACTATTTTAATATTATTATATTAATATTAAATTCTGATCAAAATGTAGCCTGCCCAATAGATAATTCATGTAAAATCAAACACGCACGATAAAAAAGTCAACATCATATTCTGTATTACTACTGAGATTACAATTTCAATTCAACATTAATAATTTTATTATCCGGCTTAAACATTTCAAAAGTCAAAACCAAACAAAGGAGTTACAGAATTTCACACAGTCAGTGAGTACTGGTGACATATGCTAGGAAAGTAGGGCCCAAAGGCTAAAGTGCCCGAGGTCTCCATCAAAATGAAGTCAGCTCTGAAGATCTCCCCTAATTTCCATCAGATTCACAGAGAGAATAAGCTTGAAGTCCTCCAGTAAATGAAACTGAAGCATACTGGACTAGATGATGTGTGCAGGCTATGTTTCATGGCAGGAAGTCAAAAAAATGGAAAATGAACACACCTCCTGCATTCAATTTTGGATTACCTACAACAAAATACATTTAATCTAATATTATTTATCCCAGTTTAATTTCATGAAGTATGGAACCAAGGGAGTTCAGTGCACAGACTTACAGTCTTGCAAGAGCTTTTGTGTATAATTAATAATTATTGCAGAGCTTTTCAGATAGTCAAATCTGAACTGACTTTACTTGAGGAAGGTTGTACATCAACTGTAATCATTAATGGTTACGTAGGCAGAACTGTCTCATTTCAAATGGGACCAACAATGGGAAACTCACTGGGTCAATTGGGGGGACATCAACTGAATGTCTTGGGAGCCCCACCTAAACATTTTCGCTTTCCCCTATATGGAATAATTTCCCCTTATTTAAAGGTTTTCAGGCCTTTATCAACCCACCCTGTTCAATCAGACATACAGTATTCATGCTGAACGAGTCAGTGATGTAAAAAAATGTTTTGGAACAAATTTATGCTGAGAGGCACTGGAACATGCTGTGCTTTTAATGCCTCTCAGCTTTCTGGATGGAACAGGAAATATATCTAGGAGTGGTAACAGGGACACTGTAGATCATTTGTTTTGTTGCTGAAGATACTATGTGCAAAAGGATGCATGCGCGTCTGTCCAAGACTAACCAGAGACTAGTAAAGCTGTGCTTACTAAACAAGTGTCCAAAGCACATTGATCAAAGGTGGATTTATCCAGAATGTTCCAAAAAAAAGTTCCAAGGACTGCTAAGACAGGTGATCAGCAGACATCCTCTGTGATTAAACAAATGTCATTTATTAACGAAGACTTCTGGACAAGAGCTGGAACAAATGCCGTTAAACAGACACAGCAACGCTGACAATAGTAGTAAACAGGACACCTTCGCCAGGGAAACGGAAGACAACATGAGCTAATGAAGCCCTTACACTCCATTGAGAAGAATGTGGGAGAAAGCGCTCACACACAAACCCTGGAAACTTCTAAGCAAATTTTACACGTGCAGGAAAAGGGGCTGTGGAAGAATAAACAGAAATAGCACAAGCCCATTTATGAAGTCAATCATTCAGGGACATACTCAAAGCAGGGTTTGAAAAACATGTAAACACCTGAAGCAGAGTGTAAATAATTAGCCGTCACCAGTATTAACACTTCAACTCCTAGTAGGAATGATAGTGATGCATTTCATTTGGAAGATTCAAGCAGAGATCCACTGTACTTGATCTGGTCATGAGAGAAAAAAAAACATTTTAATTGCAGCCAAAGGCTAGTGATTATTGAGGGCAGTGACTGCTGCTTTCATAAAATCATGAGTTTTGCAACTGACAGGAAGATTAAGAATTTAGTATAGATTTATGCCATATAAGGGGCTTTTGCTATTCATTGTGATTTGTATATCATCCACCTATATAAAAATACACCAAACACTGCCTGTTTTTCAGAAAAGTATTTTTTCACATGAATTCTGAGAGACACAGGGTCTTCTTTAGATTTGAAAATAAACATTTTCTTTTTTTCACTTCGAGTTATAGTATGGTTATATCTGCTCCTCAAAAGGAACCTTTTCCTTTACCCAAACCTTCAGTTCTATCCCACTAATGTACAGGTTACCACTTAGTTTCATATACAATAACATCACGACATCTGCAATTTTAACATTCGTGAATTTGCTTATTCAGTCTGTCCGACGGGGAGTGACGGAAAAAGAGCAGAGCTGAATGTTGATCTGATAAACAGACTAGTATCATAAGATGAATCTAGCAAATGAGTGAGCCTCTTCCTGCAACCTGCTCAAGTACCCACTACCCAGCATCTGCATCTTAGAGTAGTCTTGTGTTTGTATTGTAATGATGTCTGCGTCCACTACATGGAAAATAACAGACCAGAGACGATTTTACAGGCTCACTGACAGCTTTATTGTCCGTTTCACTACAGTGGGGTGTGCTAGGCAGAGAGTAAGTTCAGGGTATATGCAGAGAAGGTATTCATGTTATTTTACCTAATTTCTTTGAATTAGGGATTACTGTTGTTTCTTTTACTTGATCAGTGTTCTATAACTAGAAGACAATGCACTAGTACTTTAATTATCACGTAAGGTAGGATTACTCAACTTTAAGCCATACATGATATGTACTGTAGTACCATAGAACGATATGAGGTTATATGGACATTTTGCTAGTCGGTTTTCTGCATCTACTGTAAATCTGCGTCTGTACCTACATTGCAACAGAACAGGTTACTGTATCCTTTTATCTGAAGTGAGTTGCTAATAACACTTAGTGAGCTGCAGGAGGGAGGGAGGAGAACCACATTTTAAGCTAAGGTCTACAAAGGTTAAAAAATGAATTTCAAAGGACAGCAATTTCCAGCTCTAACTGTTTTAATATGAATTTCTGGATACATTTATAAAAGAACCCACAGAATAAAAAGGAGAATATCACTAATGGAATTCCACTTCATCTATCGTTGGTACACAGCATGAGGAACGGGCTACACTTCAGAGACGGAACCAGCAGGTAATAACTGCTATGCAAATGCAATGCTCATGTGCAGGAAACCGTGTTAATTCAGCCTTACTTTTCTGACGCTGGTTGCATGGACAAGCTGTGTGGAAATTTCCAATGAAATAATGAAAATAAATGAAAATGAAAACATGGGAGGCAATTTCAGAAACTACTGTGCTCATAATGGGGGCAATTACCTTGTTCACTTGCTTCTTTTCTTTTGAGCTTCATTGTTACTTAAAAGGCTTGTTTAAGCTTTTGAGAAAGAAAATAACTTTTGCAATGATTGCAATGAAAGTCCCTCATGTTTTAATTATTGTATACCATCTATCAGAGGGCAGATGAATAAAGAAAACGAACAGGCCGTTGTATGAATATGGTATTCAGATTCTTGTTGCCAGACACCAATCCGCTACTTGTGCTTTATTCTGAAAGCTAGAAGTGATACAAACAAAACAAATAGTCATGTTTGGTAAAAAAATATTTTTTCTAAACGATAAAAAGGGAACTGAAGCCAATTGAGCAAACGGAGGGCCCATTTTCCATACATTTGTTCTGGTTATGTGACTGAATACTCAGCTTCCAACATTTTCCAGTGGTCATAGTTGATTTGTTGAATGTATACCATATAGTATTTTCAAAAGTTGTCTACTTGTGGATTTTTAAGTATGTCATGATTTGTTTATTTTATACAACAAAGATTAATTTAAATCACTCATATACATATCCCACAAAAACACAACATTCCAAAACAACTTGTAAAAATAAGAAACTATAAAATTGCACATGCAATCGGGCATTTTTGAAAATCCTTCCTCCCCGGAGCACCGGAAAGTCAATGAAGTAGTGTTCCTTAACACAAACATTTAAGCTCCAAAGTGACTTGGAGGAGAGCTGACTGGAGGAGCAATACATGTTTAGCTGTTAAAAACGAGGGTCGCAGGCATGGCGAAATCTCCCGAGATCAACACTCACGGCAAGTCAAAAACACTCTGGTCTTCTCAGGCCCACCCACTCCTGCTGGTGCTCAGCCAATCATGCGCATTAACTATTACTGAGCACAGCGCACAAATGTGCTGTATCTAAAGTCATCACAAAGTGGTTTAAGAAAGAATACTCCCAAGAGTGCTGTACTTTAGAGCTATCATACACTTGTCCTTCTAGTAGATAAAACAGTAGACATTTCCCTGCCAGCAACCAGGAAGAAGAAATATCTTTCTAAGTAAATAATTTTAACCAGGCTGTGAAGGATGAGTCAAGTTTAAAATACTTGTTCAAAAAACTTGAATATACAGTACAGTAACACTTGGGATGATGTAATTATTGGAATCTACACTAGAAACACTTTCTTAATTAAATCGATCTAATTATTGGGATAATTGGTAAACTAGTGAAATTTGAAGACGATACTTAAATTAGGAGGATTGGAAAAAACGAAGAAGAAAGAAGAAAAAATAAAATTAAAAAGATTTTGATAAAAAGTCTGAAGAAACTGAACTGAGAAGATTACAGTTTCTTCTTACAGCCTAATTCAAGTATCCTTAAACTTTAAGTTAAAGGAACAGACAAAGTCAACTCAGAATCAACAGCTAAACATGACACAGAAGACAACAGTGGAAGCCATGTGAATGAAAACAGGAGGCACTTTACACAAGGGGCTGTGAGAGTATGGAACAAGCTACCCAGATATGTGGATACCCTAACTCCTTTCAAGAAATGATTGGATAAGAACTTTGGATAAATTATGTAGTCCCAAACTGGTTGAAAAGACTCCTTTCATTTAGTAATTTTCTTATGTTCTTACCACAGTAGTCAAGCTGAGATAAATTTAACTAAAATTACATTAATAATCTGATTTAATATTTTATATTTAACAGTCATTTTATACGATTAAGCTCCCAGTAATGCTTAATTATATGCTACCAGCTTATAAAAGACTTATTAAATCTCCAGACCTCCATTTACTTCTAAAACCATCCAAATTAATCATGAAATAGTGAAAACAGTCTGAATTTGCTCAAAATACTGGCTGGAATAAAACAATCTGATGTTTAATGACCCCTTCTCCTGTTTCCCTTGTTACTTTCCATAAAGAAACAGAAATCGCATGCCTGTCAGCAACTGAGTGTTTTAGTAGTCCTAAATTATATACACTGGACCAGAAGATATTATTAAAAGCTTGCAGTAAGGTAAACAACCAAAAAAGACTTACTCAATCACAGTCTGAAACCCTCTGCTGCAAGGCTATGTTTACCATTCAGCTCGATTCACTAAGACCTGCTTCAGACTTTCAAAGGCTTCAGTAGTAGTGTCAACCTTGTTTCTCACTATACAGTAGTAAAGTTCTTAAAAAGAACTGACAAACTTGTAAAGGCAAAATACTTTTTATGGTCATTCAAAGAGCAATGTACACCTTTCTCTGCCTAAAATACACAGTAACCTTAGCCTGGTAATCCTTTACAACTTCTAAAATCTGCTAAGACTCAATTGTTTGTCTTCATGTGTGTTTCAGAGCAGCGGGAGATAAATTAACTGGTAATTTAAGGAAATCCCCAAGGAATGTCTTAACTACCTACAGTACATTATCCAGACATCCCTTATTTGGACTGCTGTTGTCAAATCTAACTGCTTCTCAATATCACCACCTGGCTGTGCCTCTGACTACTGCAGATCCTGAAGACTGTAGGTTTGGTATTTTATTCACATGTGAATAACACAACACAAATCCAAATGTATAAAATACAGAAGACACTTAAAGCACTCAAAATGGTCTCTGGTATAAAGCTCACAAGATAATGCTAAAAATTGCTACATCAGAAATAGATATTCTAAACACCACCTGTCTGATCAAGAAAGTGCAACAGCACCTGTACTTCCTAAGACGGTTGAAGAAAGCCAAGATATGTCCCCAGATCCTCACTACCTTTTACAGATGCACTACAGAAAGCACACTGACAGGCTGCATCACAGTGTGGTATGGCAACTGCAGTGCTGCTGACTTCAAAGCACTACAGCGGGTGGTGAAAACTGCCCTGTCCATCACTGGGGTTACCCTCCCATCTATCCAGGACATTTATGACAGAGGGTGCTTGAGGAAAGCTCTAAGCATAATCAAAGACCCCACACACCCCAGCTACAGACTTAATGATCTTCTACCATCTGGAAAATGGTACCGGAGCATTCGGGCCCAGACTACCAGACTCAGAGACAGTTTTTACCCTCGCACTATCAAACTGTTAAATTCCCAGCCTCTCTCACTCTCACCTCACCTCTCACCTATGATCTGAACCTCACAGTGCCTTCTTCCTTTCTTTCTTACCAAAAACCCAAACACACATTGAAAATCTACCTCTACCATACATGTCAAAAGCTTACTCCCCATAATTTCTATCCCTTTATTTTATTCTGTTGATGCATATTTTTGCACATAACCTGTTACCTTTTTGTTGTTTTGCACATTGCCTGTTGTTGTTTTTTGCATGCCTGTTGTTGTTTTTTTTGCACACTGCCTGTTGTCTCTGTCTTTCTTTTGCTACACAATTGTATTGTTGTTTTTTTTCTCTTTGTACTACTTATGTCTGAGAGCTAGCTAAATAGCATTTCGTTATACCATATACTGTACCATGTATATGAGTGTAATGACAAACTTGAACTTGAACTTAAACTTGATATCCTTCAGTTGCACTGTAGTAAGGGTGCATGGTTATGAATGGCATTTCAGAAAGATGGCTTAACCCTTGAATTATCGTGCTAAAAGTTAAACCATGTTCAATATTTGCACAGTGTAGAGAAATACAGCACAGTAGATAGCAAGCAGTATGTGTGGAGGCAACCACAGTATGTTTTCTATAAATCTGTGGCAAAACATTAGGTTTAAGGACTTTTTACTATTAATAAAGATAAATAAACATGCAATGGATCAACCTTCAAATCTCTAACTTTCAAATCCACAGCCTCCTTTGTTAACCACCAAACTATTTTCAGGCTGAATGTTGCCTGAATAGGATTACCTTCCTTTTAAATTGTGTACTTGTGTAAATATTTTGACAATGTTGTTGCTTTATCTAATCTAGGACAGGCCTCTCATATCAAACTAAGGCTTGCTGAAGCAGAGGTTGCTAGATTATGAGGATGGATGCAAGAGAAAATGCTATGAACACAATGCATGAATTAATGGTGCTTTACAAATAGAAAGAACAGGTATAATATAATTAATACAGTACAATCAAAAGAAATACAAGCCTGAGTATGAAAGCAGGTTTTAAAACAGGATCTGAATGTGCTTACTGACTTGCATGATCTGACAGGGGGAGATAATTCCATAATCTTAAAGCAACAGGCCAGCTCACCTATAAAATCAGGAGCCAAACTGTTCAAGCTTTTAAAGGTGATTCTGAAATCCACAGGAAACCACTACAAGGAAGCTAAAGCACGTACTGCATGCTCATTCATGGTCACTTTAGTTAAGATTTAAATGTCTCACTTCTGAACACAGTACAACTTATACTTTAAAAACAGTATAAAGCGGGATAAAGTAGCACTAAGAATTCTAGCAGGATGTGCATCTTATTGTCCAACAAACCCACGTCATAACTCCACGTCATAAAACCACAAAAGAGAAAATCTGAGTTTTTGAGTTTCAGTAATTTACCTATTACCTGCTCCAAACATTTGCCTATGCCATACAGTATATAGTACCACTGTCCGTTGAATAAAAACCATACAGGTATCATTTGGATATTACATACATAACCAATACCACTTAGGTTTCAGGGTTACTAAGCTGCATATAAGCAATACTTGAGAATATTGAGTTCAGGAAAACAAGTAAAGGTTTATCCCATGCAGAAAAGAGAAGAAAAGAAACAACATTTTGGCTTTGGAGCCTTCTTCAGGTGTGCAGCTACCTACTCACACAAGTTCAGAAGAATGCACAGGTGACGCAGCAGCTTTAAAAAACAGTTCCTGTTTAAATGTTCTGAACTTATTTTAAAGGCTGAACTATTTATTTTTCACAAATGTTTCGGGAAGGTGCCTGCTTGAGGGGAATGCACACAAAGAACGAAGAGATGGCCAACTCCGTCCTGCAGTCAGGACTGAGGCAAATTCGGAAAATATTAAAGTTTTGTTCAACACTGAGAAAAACAAGACAGGAATTCTGCACTAGGTACATTTCATGATGATTAATATTCTAAACCATGTTTGTAGACTTCTGTTTCAGCACACAGATTATAAGTCACTAAGTCATCCGCATTGACAATAAAACGTTTCAGCCAGACAGACCGAAGAATGAGACCTGACAGCAAGAGCCATGCTGACAGAACTGTTTTGAGAGGCAGAGATGGCGATTCTCCTTGTGTGAAAAGACCTCTCTTCACTCCATCATAAACTCTAGGATATGACACAAAAAATCTTCCCACTTAGTAATCATAAATCACAAAAGCAGACAGAAGGTTACCAGAAACATTTCTTCACTACATTAACAAGACACTAACGGAGGTTATTTTAGTTTAGGTTAGTTTACAGCATTGGTTTTTAAAAATACAGTCATTGTAAAAAAAAAATGTTGCATTTCTGTTTCTTTTAAGCTTTGTCTTCAATGAAATGGATTTCGAGTCCACTGAATTTTAAACAAAGTAGAGGTGAATTAAAATTGCTTGAAGAAAGCATTTGTTTTAATTACAGCCTGGAGAGAACTTAAACTTTAGAGTTGTGGAAAGTTTGCAGAAATAGCACTTGCTGAAGGAAGAAGGACCAGATATAATTTCTTATGTTACTGCTGAACAATAACATTTTAGAACAGTTCTTATTATAAGAGATTTAATTGTACATAATTGCATACAATACTTGCACTCAGTAAAACCTAATATACCTGTATGAGCACCATGCGCTAGTACAGTAATAGAGTACACCTGTGTATTGTGATAGCAAGAGACTATTAATAATTGTTTCTAGGCTTAGGTATGTTACATTTCTGTCATGTAACAGGTGAGTTATTACACCAAATTCCTGTAAGTTAATTACAGGAATTTGGTTCTTTTAGCACCTCACATTGGAAAAAGGCTTTCTGCTTCCCCTTTTCACTGTTAGACATCAATCCCACTCTGTGGGATAGTTTTCTGCCTCCTCAGTTAAAAGCATTTGTTGATTTGTTTTACTTTTACAGCATTTTATTTCAATCTAGTCATTCTATAGAAGCGTTTTTGGGAAAATTGTTTTACATGCAGTGCCATAGATTCGGCAAACCACAGGGTCTGGCCTGCTATAGTGCACTCACTCCCTGACGGTCAAAGATTCCTCAACTCTGCTGCTGTTTCAGCCTTTTCCCCTTCATTCCAAACAGAGACGAGGGCAGACAGCCAGAACCCCAAGGGGAGATGCCATACCTGCTTGAACTCCGTGTTCCCAATCATGGACTGAAGGCTGTAAATAATAGGGTCCCCCTTCATAGGCTGGACGGCTTCCCACGTCACCTCACAGGAATGGTCATCCAGTTGCTCTATTCTGGGAGCTGGGGAGAAATAGACACAGAAGCACAGAAGGGTATTTCCCATAAGAGACTATCTTCACAGATAATCCCTCAGGACAAACTGGCAGGGTGCTCCACCTTCCTTGGCTACCACACAGGCTCAGTCAGAAACCCCCCCATCTACGCCCATTCCCAAATCTTGGACACCATGAATGTCAGCAAAAAAAAAGGGGTTTCTGCAGGCTACCAGATTTCCATAGATGAGACGTACAGTCTATTAGAATAACCTGGACAGGCTCAGGTACATACATGAAATCTTTAAAATAATTACTAACTCCCAGAGATGCTGCAACCCTAAATCTAAATTGAATATTGCAGGTGAGCTAAACTCCCGAGAGTTGTGCTTCACTTTGAACTTTCCTCCTTTTTGAAAACTGTGAAGGAACTCGCACTTTGTCTTTCCAGTTACATCACATCCTGTCGTAAGCTGTATTTTGCCTTTGACCTATTATCCACTGGATAAAGAACCTACCTGTATGCATGTTATACCTTACCCTTTACTTTTACAGCAAGATTAAATGAATTTATTAAATAAGTGATGGAAAATCTAAGTACTGGTCTAAGAATTAAGGGTAGGGGTTTTGTAAGACCTTTTCCAGGTGTAACCACTTATTTTTAATTCTAAATGTAAAAGAATCATTTTAAGAACCATATTTTAATAAAAAAAATGTAACTGAAAAAGACACAATCAGAAACAATAAATCTAGATTTAAAAAAATTAAAAGTTTGACCTGGTTTCTTGTCTGAGCAGAGTTTGTTGCTGTCTAGAGGATAAAATTATTTGTTCTCTGACACAGTCACTGTGATCGAGTCTAAGCAGGGACTGAGCAGAGCTGCACCTGTCACATAAATGTGCAAAAAGAGGGCTACTCATGAAGAGGGCAACCTCTAATGAGACATTCATGAGACAGTGGAAAATTATATTTGGCATCAAAATTGAAGATTTTGGTACAAAAGGTGTTTGTGCACCTGTGTCACAAGTTCGGAATAAAAGCTAGAATACCACACGACTAAAAAGTCAATTCAGTTGGTGCTGCTGTAATAATCAGAGGTACCCTAAAGAAGAGGTATTGTAACATGTAACATAATTCAGTGTGGACTCGTGGTGGTCCTACATACAGCTAGCACGATATACTTGACGCCAACTGAGAAACAAATTCAAGAACTGAAGAAATGGACACTGCTGAGCTGGAGATGGGACACTTAGCACCCCGTCTGAAGGGGTTATTATTATTTACATTGTTCTGCAGAACTGCTTTTCTGACTGCATCATATGATCTAACATTTTTTCATATATGATATGTTACTCATATAATATTCAAAAAGAAATAAACTGAAAGCAAAGAGTAAAAAGTTCAAATGCAGACACAGGACTGGTTAACAGACTATTGAATTTGCATGGAATTTATGCTTTTGCCCAATGTATGAGTTTAACCTAAACTGAATTTTCCATATGAGCACAGACATATGCTATGTGACAGTCAGAGTCCAGGAGTCTTTTCTTGAGGTGTGTTGCCAGCAAAGGAAGTACAAGAAGTTCTTAGGACAGAAGATCTGTACACAATAAGCCTGCAAGCTGTGGACCCCTACAACTTGCAGCACCCTTCAAAATGAGTGTCTGTCCCAGTGAAATAAGCTCAACAGAAGAAAATGTAGGGTAGATACAGTATCAACTTCACCACTGGAATGCGAGAGTGAACTCTAGGTTTGTGGTTTCAGGACTTACTCAGTTATATCAAATAGGTTGATGAGTTTGCGGCTTGTGATCTCCTACTCTCTATAATTTGGTGTCTTCGCATCTGAATGTGGAAAATCCTAGTGTGAAAAACTTGTTCCTAATTCTGATGGGTCTTCCTCAATGAAGAAAACATTGAGACACGGACAATGAAGCTTTGCTTGGACACTGAGGAGTGACAAGCCTTTTCTCCTCCTGGGCTCAGCTGATGCCTGTTCCTGCCACACACTTGTTTCCCCATCTAAGAAGAACCAGTCATCTGAACAATTTCCAGAAGGTGCAGTGTGACTTGTTTCTGCACAACCTGTCATGTGCTACTTCTGAACACCGAAACTCAACCAATCTGTTCTCAAGAGCTTCTGGTTCCTGCAGTGGTAGCACAAGACTACCACAAGTGCAAATTTACAGAATACAGTTATGATTAACACCCAGTCCTGAAAGAGCCACCCCTTACCTAAATATAAATTGCATTTGATGAAAGATGGCAGCAGTATGGCAGCCTCTCATTAAAAGCTCTATGAACACACTCTGGATTGTGTTTCTTTGCTTGCTTTACATGTAAGGTTTTAAATTATCTGGCACTTCTGCAGTCTCCATGGGTTTTAAGATTAAGAGTACACTTCACACAGTGCTGCTATAAGAGGGCAGAAACACCAAAATTTCCTTTACCCAGTGGACATTTGTAACTCTAACTGTGAATCTCTAGAAATCTAATGAATAATGCACATTAAACTTTCCTTTTGTTAGATAGGATGTCAGTGCTACTTCCGTGGTTGAGGTGTTTGACTGTTTAATATGACAATCAACAAGCAAAGCATATGCTGGAACCTACTGGTGGAGCTGTACTCCTGGTGCAATGTGTGCTTGTTTCAGAAAGTGTTAATGATAGTACTTACACGGTTACTAGCCAGTTCCTGTAGATTAATGCCATCCTTACAATTAAATAAAAGGAGGCGATATATAGGAAAATACAGTTTTCCTATTCTACCCCAACTGCACAGCAACAACGATTGCTGTAGCCTCGTGTTTTTACTTAAGGCTTTCCTGTTGGTATTTGAAAACCAGTCCCTATCAGTAATAATCTGGCAGGCTACCTACATTGGAGGCAAAATTTACTAAGGAAATTATCACACTGTGCACTGTTTCTATCCTTCATAAGTCATTTTCATTCCAAGACTTAATATTCATATGGCATATTCTGACACTTTCACATGAATATTCATGTTAAATCAGTTTTAAAGCCTTGCTGGACTCAAACTTCATAAACACATTTCATTTGCATTTCACAAAACAGAATCGACTCCCGAGTTAGTTATTATTTCCTGAGCTGGTCACACTTTTGGAGTGCAAAAGGCACTGTAAAATACATCCTGAAACAATACTTTGTTCCGTTTATTTATAGAATTGGTTTTGTTTTCTATTGTGTGATAACATCTTTGGAAAATATCTACAAAGAGGATTTGTAAGAGTTGGGAAAGAAAAGACTAGGTGTGACAAGATACTATCAGAGGAAAGGAACAGGAGGATGTATAAGCAGTTGTACCTTTCAGAGGTGCAGGAGAGGACCTGGGAGTTGTGAAAGTGTAAACAGTAGAAAAGGGCCCTTCGCCTGCTTCATTAAAGGCCTGAATGCGGAACTTGTAGGAGGTGGACTCATTGAGCCTCTGGACTTTGTGAGTGTGGCATGGTCCTCTATACAAGGATACAAATCTGACAACAAAAGGAAGAGAAAAAAAAGGCACACTTTTTAAAACCAAACATCAAAAAGCCCTTTCCTAATAAGGTTCCAACTTGGACTCTCATGTTTTAAGAGCGTTTCACCATCAAGGATGCAGAAACGCAGGACCTAACACAGTAACTTTCCACAGCAATCCCATCCCAGGACAATTTTTTTTACATTGGAGAGATCCCTTCAGTTTCTTTTTTTTTAACATTTTCGATTCCACATTAGAAACTAATCATCTGAAAGATGATTCCAGTCTTAGAATTTACCTCCAAAACAAAAAAAAAAGTTCAAGCTGATTTCACTAGAAAGTACAAGGCAGGTTTTACATCTTTTGTTTGAAACCTCAAAGAAAGACAGTGAAACAGCCTTCTGTTCACTTTTCAAAAGATGTCTACTTTACAACAAAAATTATACACAATGATAATGGTTTACAACATGGCTCAAGACTTCTCAGTTTCTAATCATTCTAAACCAAAGGAAATGTTTAATGGAGTACATTGACCTAAAAATCTAACAAAATAGTTCAATTGTGGTGTACAGTTCGGAGTTTGGAGTGCTGGGTCTTTTCTGAACATGGTTTTAGAGATATGTCTATTCAGGCACAGATGTGAGTGGCCTAATGGTCAGTAAATGCATTTACTGTAGTTACTGTATTCCAAAGAGAACAAAGGGAAAAACAAGAAACCAGAATCACCTCACTAACACTCAGCAACGTAAAGATTGTAAAACTAAATGCAGTATCCGTCTTCAGCTCAGTAAGTATAAATATATATACAGAAAACCTGTGGTGGTCTTTACTTGACTGAGAAAGGTTATAGAGAAAATACTGAGTTTCTGAAAAAATGTATTATGAACCAGCCTGAAAAATCCTCTTGCTCACATTCTGACCATGTATCAAGAAGATGTCAGCTCTCAATCTTTAGCACAGGTGTGTCTTTGAGGCCACCCTCTGCCTGGCATTACTAATGAAAGAAAATGGCATCTACAGTATAGGCACTTCCATTTTATCAAGGATTGGAGAAAGTCCTTTCTTTAGCAGCTGCAAATGACTTTTGACAGAGAGCAGCCTCAAGGATGGATCCTGCTGTGCTGAATTTACGCCAGCACCTTGAAGGACAGACATCCAAAATACTAAAAACTCAGAGTCTAAACAAAGAAAAGAACAACTGCAGGCATGTCAGTTAAAAAACTGACAGTTCAGATTACCCCATTTGATTACTACCCCTACTAAATGTTTATGAATTTGGACTAAACCCTAAAACAGGCAAAAGCCTAAATCATTAAGAAAAGTATGCACAGCTGTCTATGATTCCAATACATAAGACAGACATCAGAACTTAGAAAAGTCAATTTCTCTTTCTAATATTTTGATTCTTAAAGAAACTGATTCAAATACTCAAATTTTAAAGAACATCGATGTTATAGAAAGTAAATGATTCAGCAGTGTTATGAATGCCAATTTATGGCAACTGAAAGAAGCAGTGTATCCAAATACTATTTCTTCAAATGGATGTGTCTCTTCAATACGCTGCCCCAGATTCAAAGACCAAAGTGCACTAAAAAGTTCTCATTATATCAAAAGAAAATGACAGTATGTCAATGGTCATTCTATAAGCTACAGTACAATTGGTTTTTCTGATTCTTGAGACAAAAAGACTGGAAACTCGTTGCCAAGCCAGCACACTCTTTGTACACCACAT
This sequence comes from Lepisosteus oculatus, assembly GCF_040954835.1. Taxonomy (NCBI): domain Eukaryota; kingdom Metazoa; phylum Chordata; class Actinopteri; order Semionotiformes; family Lepisosteidae; genus Lepisosteus; species Lepisosteus oculatus. The sequence continues at coordinate 20,204,932 of NC_090700.1, forward strand.
CATTGAATGTAGTCATTCTGAGTTTTAAAAACTTATATTTTTTTCCAAATTCAGGCATATAAAATCTCCTAAAAAAGCAATCTCCTCAAGAATCAGACTACATCCCAGAAAAGGTCTTTGATCCAATTAACTAAGCTAAAAAGTGTTCTCTCTGCATGACAAACTAGCAAACAGATGTGGACTCTGTGAACGTGCAGCACAGTGCCCCCCCCACCACCACCACAGTCCTGAGACTCATGAGATGCAGGAGGGGAGCGCCAGGTGTTTGCCTCACCTTCCATTCCTGTCCTCCATCTGGAGGTGGTACTGAATGGAGTCTGTGGACAGAGCTTTGGCAGTGCCTTCCCCCCACTTGAGCTTCAGGTTCTGGTGGCTGAAGGCTGTGCACTCCAGCCGGGGGGGCTGGGGCGGCAGAGGCTTGGTCTTCAGCTTGATGGTGTGGCTGAATGGCCCTGCGCCGATGCTGTTCAGAGCCTGAATTCGTATCCTGAAAGATAGCCGACAGCTCGGTTCACCACCACATAAACAGAGCTCTGCTTGACCCGAAACAAAAAAGTTGCTGAATCACAAAAGGTTGTTCTGAGCAAACACAAGACGAGTTACAATTGAGAAGAGGCTCTTCGGTTCATCAGCCCATCTGGTAGTTAGAATTAACTGAAACAAATGGAGGAATCATCTTCAACCACACAGCTTGTTCCACACTCCCACAGCACTTTGTGTAAAGAAATGTGCCCCAGTTTCATTTTTAAATATGGTTTCCACTTGAGGAAAACCACTCGGTTGGCTTTTTCAACACCGTTTGAGGTGTTTGAATACTTAAGATCCCCTCATCTTTGATCCTTTTTCGAAAGAAACCAGGGTAACAGTTTATACAACATGGTGGAACTTCTGCATTTGCTGATTTCATGACAGCAGGAAAAATGACCTGGAAGGGTACTTTCCTCATACTGGGTCACATCCTGGGGAGAATGAGGTATAGCTCTTTTGTCCAGAGACTGTCATGGAAGGACATTTAAAAATCAGAACAGGAAGCACTTGTTTGTGTTGTGGAACATATGGGAGTATGGAACAAACCAACCAGTCATGTGGTTGAAGATAAGACATGGACTGCTTTCAAGAAACAGCTGGATAAGATCCTTAGATAATTTAACTACTAACAACCAAAGCGGCAGACAGACAAAATGGCTTCCTTTTGTTTGTAACCTTTCTTATGTTTATCAGGCCAAATGTTTCTAAACCTATGTGACAGTAACACTATCAAGCAGGTCTTTGGCAACTAAACTGTACCTATATAATTTACACAACATTTTTGTTTCCATACAAGTATTGAGTAACAAAATTTGAAGCTGCATCTGAATGGGTGAACAGACTTAAACTAGGACTACAAGCTTCATGTTTCTAATGTTAATAGAGGAGAAGTAACCATGGAATGGAACACACTGGGATTTATAATACTTGGCAGGTTGGTTGTCAGTGTTACTGCAAGTATAAAAGCAGGACCCTAGCAGAAACAGGAAAACCTAACAACCCCTGTATTTCAGTCAGGTGCTGGCACCATGGGAGAGATCTCACCTGTAACTCGTGTCAGGCTGAAGGTTCTCGATCATGTAGCTGTTGGTCCTGCACACCATGATGGGCTGCCTGTCCCCCAGGTCAATGCAGTAAGACGTGATCTCGGACCCGTGGTCGCAGGGGGGTTCCCACTGCAGGGCCAGGCAGGTGGAAGGGCAGTAGTGCGGACTGTCGATCTCACTCTCGTCGGCGGCCTGCAAGGAGCTCACTGCTGCCGGGACAGAGGATGGAGTGATGCACAGCACCACTTCACTGAATGGGCCAGCCCCAGCAACGTTTACTGCCTGCAAAGGGCAACCAAAAGCAACAAATGGGCATTCTCATTTCCTTCGCATATATCTCACTGCACATCTTATCTGCTTTTGCTGCAAACACTTGCCCCAATTTTAACAGAGGTCTCAAACAGCAGGACACAGTAAAAAACTAAATATTCAGCCTGGAGATGTACTAAAGTTACTTACTGCCAACATTTTTTATTCAGCCTAACAAATTTATTAGTCTAATGTTTTTGTCTTCACAACCTCAGAGTGTCTTAACAGCAGCGCCCAGCGATTTAACTGCCTCCGCACTCAGTGATTTAAAAGAAGCTGCTTCAACGCTCCACAGATCGATCCATCCTCCATCCATATGGCTTCTTTCAATTCAGAGTTGTGGTAGAGCCACAACCTATCCTGGCAACCAACGGGCACAAGCTGGAGTACATCCTGGATGGGACACCAGTGACACACACACACTAGGGCCAATTTTTGCCAGAAGTCAATTAACCCACCAGTAAGTCTTTGGACTGCGGGAGAAAACCAGAGCACCATGAGGAAACTCATGATAACACAGAGAGAACATGCAAACTCCTCCACAAAGATAGTACCCCAGGTCCAGATATGAACCTAGGGCAGCCATGCTAACCACTGCTCCACTGTGTTGCCCTCTAGGTTAATCAGCGAGTCCAATTTATCCATATATGCTATTGAGCATGTGCACCCTGTGATGAAGCCAAGGGAAGCCTTATTTCTCTGGGACAAGCTTTGAAGTACCATGACCCTTACCAGGAATAAGTGTCTTTTTGCTAATAGATGGATCGATATACAGGGTTATCAAAGGTTATTGTACAGTAGCTGGTACATACTACATCATGTCATCCATCCATATACTGAGCACTGAATTAAACATATCACTCTACTGCAACCTATATATTATAAAAATAAAAATATTCAGATGTGTATTTCTAAATGGCTTTTTCATAGCCACACATTGCATTGGTTATGAAGAACACTGCAACTCCTCTGGTTTTTACAATAACATATAACATAGAGCAATCTCTGCAGATTTCACACTATGATATAACAGAGAAATTAAATGACAATCTAAACTAAGTGAGGAATAATCGGAAAGCCTACCACCAGTATGCACTCAGAGTCCACAGACAGACATTGGCTTGAAAACACCAGAACTACATGGTCCAATGGCCAAGGTAAAGTTAATTCCGGACTAGCAACGTCCTAGTTCAAGTCCCCAGTCTGCCAATTACTTACTAATTATCACCAATACTCCTTACCTGTGTTCTACAGAAGTAGGTAGTTGCTGGCAAAAGCCCTTTCATTTCATGGGACAAAGCAGGTCCGGAGTAGCAGATCTGCATGCAGCCTTCTGCTGCTCCCCACTCCAGGCGGTACTCTGTGACATTAGCACCATTGCCAGCTGGGGGCTGCAGAGAACAGAAGAGAGACCATCAGCAGCTAGAAACAGTGGGCAAGCATGGATCTGACCGCATGGCACGGTCAGTCAGCTTGGGAACGAGTTTCATGCTTCAGTCATGCTAACAGGGCCTACTGTGGCCACTGAGCACACAATAAACATAAGCAGGCAAATGAGTGCACCTTAAACAGGTGACTCAAAAGTTATCCATAGAGACATGTTTTTAGACAAGGTTGGATTTTACATCGGATTTAACTCAAACAAAATACCTGGATTACCAATATCTCTTGAGCCCTCTTTCTTGTTATTGTTATTAGTGTTAGCATGACTGCACATTCTTTGAGACCACCAGCTCTCCTGAAGCAGATCTCAAAAGTACTGGATTCAAGTCAACATTAATATTTCAACTGACTCCTGTCTTGCCCTGAAAAACCATTCCCTCTCCTAAAAGGACTGACTGGTTTAGGAAAACGCTGATTTAGATATCCCTGGATTGCACCTGAAGGGAATGTAAAAGATTAACAGTACTGAGAGGATAACTCCTGGTCATGGATGTAGCAGGACCAGCTTCAGCCTCAGAACAAGAGATGGATGACATCAGGAACTCCGATGTGACGTGACTTGACTTGACCTTGGCTTGGAATGTGAAATCACATCAGCATCAACGAGCTGCAGTAATTATTTTAATAACAGTAATTATTTTCCTCATCAATACTGGTAGTGTCTTGGGTAAATGTTTTTGCCTTGCCATTTGTAAGCCTTTAAGAACCGTTTTGTTCATGAACACAAGTTGTATTCTCTCAATACAACGATACCACTGTGCTGCCATGCACTGACACTGTCACTCACCTCCCAGCTCACTATTGCACATGTGGGGGACTTGCAAGCAACGTGGGGAGACTTGCACTGATCCGGGGCTCCTGGAGCCGTCGTCACTTCACAGCGCTCGGAGAAGGGCCCGTACTGCCAAGGTGAAAAACAAGCAGTACAGTCAGTAGAACAAACACTGTTTGGGCATAGAGGAAAGCCTCATGTGGAATCTGTGGTTATGTATAGTGCAAAAATTACTGATCCTGATTTTTCAAATTCAGTCAGAATCTAGAAGGCTTTTGAAGCATCTTGAAGTTCTAATCAGTTTAGCAACTGATAGATGGGTCACAATTGATCCATGTAAGGTTTAACTGGACCAGTTCAATCGTTTATCTTGGTCAACAGCCAAGCTATAAATATGACACAGAAAAACTGCAGTATTTCTGAGACCCAATTGAGGAAAAAAAAATCAGTGTTTATTACTTCTCCGGGCTTGGCCAGTCCTTGCTTAAAAAAGGAAGTCTGTCAGGTAAACGTACAGTAAAACGCGTTCTTAAATATACTTACTGCAAACTATTACACCTGTTAAAGAAATGTGCTAAAATGCTTTTTACCAGCTGTTTCCTTTACACAGTGAAAACTCCCATAAGAATTCAAGCAGTATATCGTGTAATTCAAAAAGATGAGCTGAGTGAAACGACATGAAATACGTCTTAAGTTTAGCTGAAATCTGCCCTATTGTTCCTAATTTTGTGCTGGTTTTATCTCCTCCATTACGGAATGCAATTTTATTCTCCAAACATAAAAAGACACCACTCTGTGCTTACTAATACACTTCAGTAAGGTCTCAAAAAAAGCTGAGCATCTTGCTGAGATCAAAAGCTAATTGATGTATTTCCAAAACATTTAACCAGGCAGCCTTTTTGTAGGAAGGTTGTAGGAAGGAAAGCCTGCACAGGATACCCCATGCTAGGAACACAGCCGTGTGGTAGTGTGCTTCGTCGTGAAAGGAGCACTAGTGGCGCTTTGAACAGACTCATGGGAGTGGGACAGCCTTCTCACCCCAGCCTTGTTGGCGGCTCTCAGTCTGAAGCAGTAGGTCCTTCCTGGCAGAAGGCTGACGATGGTGCACTCCAGCTCCGGGCCCTGGTACACCTCCCTGTGCTCCTCGGTCTGTGCTGGACACACCTCCAGGCTGTAGCAAGACACAGGAGACCCTCCGTCCACCGGCGGAGCCCCTGAATAGAGATGCACCATACATAAATCCTCTTCTAAAGACTGCTGTGTGTAGCTTGTATTTGTGTATACAGGGGGTAGAGGCAATTATGGAAACACCAAGCAATATAAGAATACTTGTTAACTAATAAGGAGTTAGGCTGCCTTTGCCTTCAGAACAGTTTCAACAGCTTCTTGGAAGACAGTTATAACAGATACACCGTACGCAAAGCACAATACTGCTGCCTATAGATTTCATATGCATATATTTCCTGTGTTTAAATATTCTTATAATTGTTGTCGTGGGATTATCGCGTGGTTTCTCCTTCCACCTTTTAGGAGTGGGTTGGTCTTGTAGGAAGGGATGGGAGGCACAAACAGTTGTTTTGCTCTCATTTTCAAGTGCTGTCTTTTAATTACTTAGAAAAATAAAACAAAAACTGAAAAAAACACTGTTGCTAGTGCCTGAAGAATATTGGATGCTCTTCCCACACAACTGAAAGAGTGTATTGGGACCTGACTTTACCTGATCATTAGGCTAAAAGGGCCTTATGTGATCATTAGGCTTATCTGATCATAAGGCATATTGATTTAAAATCAATTCAGGTTTTAATTCATTCAAGTAACTGATTAAGATTAACTAGCCAAACAAGTTAGCTCAGCCGGGAGTGCCACCATTTGTATCATACTGTAGATATCAAGTAAGTATTATCAGTGTATTCACTACAGTGTAGAGCCACACTCTGCCACTAAGCAGCTTTTGAGGCAAGCTCAGATCTGAAGGATATACGAGTTCAACATAAGTGATTCATTGGAAATCAAAACCGAGGGTTAACAAGTGAATGTAGTTGACCTAGTAGTTTGAATGGCTACAGCCAGCCAAAACGAGGGCAATTTTCTTTACGGACTTTACGTACTCTTCAGAATCAGGATTGTAATTGCAGAGAAAGAAATGTAACTATTTTGGAACGCTTCTTTCTCCTCATTAGATGGCGTGAACAGCCCTCAGGAAAGCTGAGCACAGGACTCACCCCAGCGCAGCTGTACTTCGCGGGCTCTCGGCTTTCCCACAACCCTGGGGGGTAAACAGGGGCCCGGCGGGACTGCGGGAGTCTGAACAAGCAGAGTCTCAGACAGCTGTCAAAGACAAGGAAGACCTTGACATTTATCAATTACGACTGTTTGCACGGTCAAGCATTCTGGCCTTAATCCACCAGGAACTGACTGGCCTAAGCACTGAGCTGGACCAAGTGAACTAGGTGGACCCTTAAGGATGTGGTCCAATCTCCTAACTAACCAGTCGCCAAGACAGCAGAAATAAATGCCCAACTTGTAGCAGGCATAACACATCTCATTTTTTTTTACATAACTCCAGCAAATTATTCTAAACTTAGCTCACAGAATAAGAAAATATGCAGGTGGAACCTTGCGAAAAACAGAGGCAGAAAGACACAAGGAAACAGATTTTTGAAAAAGGGGATTAAAACGTTGCATTGGTAGCCATGCCACACCATTGAATTTTCAAAAGTTGTGATCTATCACAATTCAGGTACCCAAATATTCTCAAGAAGTCTCTTTGACGGACCTCAGAGTCTCTTTGTGATCTTTTCACATTTGCGGCTCCACTTAAGATGGAGATAAACTAAACTTTTAGGTGCCGCTACCTGAGCTCTGCATCATCAGTAAGTTTTCATTCTATCACCATATAGAAAAAAAAATGATACAAAGCTTTGTAAACTCAGTTCATCACATTTTGAAAAACAGTGGAAAAACAGAGTGCTTGGTTAACTTCTGAAAAATTAAAATGAAAAGATTAACAAGCATATTTTCTTGTCTGTGCACGATCTGAACCATTACTTGAGACGATAAAACAGTCATTAAAATTACACAAATAACTTTACCATCATCATCATCATCAATCCCTCCCACCCCAATTTCTTGCAATGTAGAGATTCATATTTCTGGCTTATTGTCGTGACCGGGGTTTTAGGAAGTGAAAAAACATACTAAAAACAAATAACTCTAGATATATTGCTGTAAAGCTACCTAATATTTGCCCAAAACATACAGAGCTTTCTACATAGGGGAAGGAAGCAAATGTATTGACAAGATGAATCAAGGGGGATATATCTTAGATGTGGGAAGATCATACGAGACATTCAAAAAGACATTCAAATCCTAAAGGAAAAAAATGTTTGCAATAATAAAGGGCCTTAGGTAAAAACAGATGAGTCTCATTCATAAAACACTGTCTGCAATGCAAGACTTTCCTGTGCTTAAGGTCTAGGTCGTCACTTTATTTAGTAATGAAATAAAAAAAAATATTATCATAAATTATGTGGGTTACTAGACATCTGTGTGTAGTTTGTTTACTTTTCTGTGAGATTCTTACCGGGCTTTGGCCTCCTTTGCTGATACAGTATACTCGCAATTGATAGGCACTGCCTGGCTTCAGGTGATCGCATGTATGCTCCATCATGGACCCACTGTACACCATCTCCCATGTGTTCCCTGAAACATTCCAGTTACAAACAGTTGGAACTACTGCCTTTCAGGTGCTGAGAAAAGCAAACAGTCTTTAAAAATTAAACCTAATCAGGGGCTCCCCTAGAGTCCAACCTGGTACAGATACTCTCCTGAGCATGGGCTGAGCTTTATTAGCATGGGTTCGAACCTGGGTCATGTTGCTGTCACACTACTGAGTGAGCCAAAGCTAGGGGTGCTATTAGTAGGCCAGGGCTCTCTTGGCTTTGGGAAAACTGTGACCTCTGTGACTTTCTGGATACCTGCTATGCCTTCGATGAAGGACACACCTCTTCTCCATCTGGCACTAAACCTTTAGCATGAGACTGAGCTGTCTATGATGTATTAGATTAACTGAGCGGTTTGAAGGAGTATCCCTACATGTCCCCATTCTCCTTTGCATGGTTGTGGGGTTTGTTATGTTGAGCCGAGACATGAAAAAGCATAACTGGCAAAACGTCTACAATTAGACATGATATAATCCTGATATAAAGAAAATAAAGTCAAGACAGATAAATACAAAAGATGCAAATAAAACACAACTCTAAACTCAATTAAAACAAACAACTCAAAACTCTAGCATGCCCTTTCTATTGGCTTGGGCAGCTAAACAGAGTAGAGACTTCAGAGGGTAGTTCCAGTTGCAAGTGCTGTCAATTTGGCAGGTAAGCTACAACATTTTTCCCAAAGAAAGTTAATTCTCCTCCTGGGGACTCTGGGATGGACACTGCAGGGATGTCCTCCACCAAGACCCCATCAACCTGACAATGTCTTCCCTGGACATGAACCAGCTTTTTACAATTTGTCATTTTGAATTGAACAACCTCAAAGAAAAGCACAAAATGGAACACATGCAAACACATGTACACCCTGGACTTGGGAATCACAAAGGACAATGGGAGCTGAATGTAATGAATATTCTACCACTTCTCGAGATCTAAACTGGTTGCGAGACAAGTGTCTGTTTGTCATTTACATTGAAAATCTTACACTTTAAAAAAAAACTTTAATCTTAAATGATAGACCAGTAGGTGGTGCTCTTCCCTCTTGAAACAATTTTCAAACCAGTGCCCCAGTATGGGGACCTGGTACACTGTGCTGCAGGAGGGGCCATTTATCAGATAAGATGTCAAACTGAGATCCTGACTATTTTGTCCCATGGCACTGTTTGAAATGGTAGGATTATTAAGGCTGCATTCCACTTGCGGCTCTCTATGGTGAGTTTAATGTTAGAAGCAGTTTCTCTTTTCTCCCCTGATGCGCCGTGAAGTGAGTTTGCACTTCAGTGGTGGATGAATTGGTTCCCCTTCTATATATAATGCACGTTGGGATGAAAAGCACTGCATAAATGCATGCACTTCTCATTAAACAAGTTAAAAAATTCATAAGGTAAACAGAGAGTAACAACCATGGCTGAGAAGTATAAAAATAAACTGGATAAATACTTAACAGGGTATAGTATAAATTTTAAAGAGTAATATACTTTTGAACATACCATTAGTCCCTTCTGCCATCTCCACAACGTACTTTGTGACTGGTGATCCTCCATCATCTTTGGGAGCATCTGAAAAGGTCAAAGTTTAGAAAATGGGCAGGTATAGATTTTGGGTAACAGTCACTAGCTTCTCTTTCTTCCAGAGGTCTTGTGAATTACGAATGGTTCAAGGAGTAGGGAAGGTAACAGCAGAAGCCTCACCCCAGGTCATCTTGAAGCTGTTGGCATGAACTTTGCCCTTGACGGCTGGCCTGCAGGGAGCTCCAGGCTTGTCTGGGCAGGTGTGGAACTCCACTGCTTGGCTGGCTCCGCTCTTCCCTTCCGAGTTGTATGCCGTCACCTTCATGGGGCAAAATATATAGAAAAAATGTTTACTTTTTCTTTCAGTTGCTCCTAGTGGAATCTCTCGCTTGGTGGTCAAGTTGTGTTAGGAACACTTGGAGACGGACAGAAGCAAATGCAAAAACATTAAATGGAACAAGCGAGAACTATAAAACCCGCCAAAAAAGTAAAATACAAGACTACTCTAGGTTTCCTCTAGTACCTTCACACCCACAACAATGTAAACTGCCTTCATGCACAAGGCCCATCTACCTGATTTGCTTGTCTGTACAGTTACAGCATGTGCTGGGGGATGTTTTGCAGCTTTTTTTCTATGACCTTTTTACTACTTTGAAATGTAACTTTACTAGTTCAGCCATGAAGAAAATTCAGAGTAGTAGGTACAGTGAGTCTCACATAGCTGATAAGCTTGTGGGTTTGAGTCCCTTCTGTAGATAATGCTGTAGTACCTTGAGAGATACTTCATCCCAATTGCTTCTGTTCACCTGGCTGTATAAGTGGTGACCTGCAATGGACCAGCTTCTGCTCTTTTTAAAAGCTGCAGAAACCAGAATGAGCTCTCAACTAATGAGTCACTGTACTCTGGTATGGACTTTGCCTTACTCTGGTGAAATATATGAATATCATTTTAATACTGCAATTCTGCAAAAAGATCTAGAATTGAAATGTCAATAAAATATGGCTGCAGACTGTCCCAGGGATTCCAAACATCACCCTTAAAAGATTTATAGGAAACCTTCTGGAAACTCATGCACCGCTTAATGCAAACATGGTCCAGTTAAACCTCACTTGAATGGGTTTCACTCTCCTATCCCAGGTTATTACTTGAAGGGATACAGAAAACCCACTGTAAGAAAGGAACAAACTCAATCTCTAAGCCTTGGACAATGTTAGTGCAATCTCATGTTGCACGGTTGCATTTCCCTGCTGGGACTCTTGTGAATCGCAAGTGAATTCCAAAGTGCTTTGAAAATCATTAAATTAAACCAAGACAATCGCCTGTATGCAAATTTCATTACTTCTGGAGCTAAACTGGCAGCATGGAGGAAGCTGGGTGTCCGGTGCTGAGTGAAACATCAAATACCTCAAAGCAATATCATTTGAGTAATGAGCTTTTCCGCCCGCTCTGAAGCCTAATTCAGTTTCAGTGATGGGGTTGCACATAATCTTGCTAAGCAGAGGAAATATAAAGCAGGCAGACTCCTGGGTTGTAATGAACTTTAATTGTCAATAAAGGATTACCCAGATGAATGGCTTGTCTGAAACCTGTTCACCACCAGCCATGATTCTCACATTATTCTGTAATCCCTGCATTACACAGACTGACAGCAACGCATAATAGGAAGAACGTTAGCAGAGCCTATCAGTCACTTCTGAACTGCTTTGACTAAAAAAAAAAACATAAGCAGTAGAAAGCTCTAGCATGCTTAGAAAAATTGCTGGCAATTGGCAATTGTGTGGAGCAGGGATGGTCAATCCAGGTGCTAAAGGGCCTGGGTGCCTTTATTTCTTTAACAAATCAGCTCTTAAACTCAATTAGCTCATTATTGGCTTGATGGCACCAATTTAACAGCTTCTTCCAGCTCCAGGTGCTGCAGCTTTGAAGAGACCTGCAGACACACCGGCCCCTCAGGGCACCTCAGTTCTGTAAACTATCACTCTGAAATGTCGGAGAAAAGCAGGGTTCTGTTTAAACTTCCTCAAAAGTTCAGAGTGTCTCCATATACCATCATAAAATACAAATGCTATCAAATGTTCTCACTCAGGGCTAATTTTTCTAAACCGCACAAAAACATCTTGACTGCTTTACTTGTTCTATCAGCATGTATCACTAAGTTTATCATCATTACTTAACTTATTTTGCCATTTTTATTTTTTTAATGTAATCCAGGAGGTCCCCTGCTGAAAACCTGTGTGCTTTCTAATTATGTCAGCCCTTGAAAAAACCCAATGTTCTTTGCTGCTGTGAGATGACTCCCTTGCTATTAGGGAGAGGTCTAATGATGTTAGCCATTGAGAAGTGTGAGTCATTCACAAGATGATGAATGGGAGCACAGAACCTGATCACTCTTCATCCTGGCATTTTTATATTGAGATGGACTGTAAATTAAATTTAGTTAAATGCCAGACATGATCAAATGCATACACTGTGTGCATGAACATCACAAAAAGAAAATCAAGAACAGGAAAAGAAAATCTATGGGAGTGTTCTTACCCGAACCCTGTACTTGGTACTACGGCGAAGGTTTTTTATTGTGCTAGAGAGTTCATCTCCATCATATTTTGGCTTGAACCCATATCCCTTAAGAGAACAAAGAAATGGAATAAAGGAAAAGACTATTATTAAAAGCGTATAGACAAGATGAGACCATTAATCCTGTTTTGTACTTCACATCCATCAGATTTGTTATAATTCCCCTAAGAAACACGAAAACAAAAACAGTGTTGAGAATGCTCACAGGAAATAGTTTTAATTCCAGCTTCGCAGAGATTCACAATTGGTCTTGCAAGGTTTTAAATATTCAAGACTCTAGACTCATCAAATGGGACAAAAGTAACAGTTATAACAGTCTTGGCTCACTTACGTCACTCCAATTTGAAGTCTGGGAATTTGCTAGTAGATAAGACAGCCCTGGCCAGCTAATCCCAACACTATTCCTGTCAGCACTCTGCTTATTGTCACCTCTGTTGATTGATGAAACCAAGGCTAAGAAAACAATCTAGATTTGAAGCAAGCACCTTTTTTGCCTGTGCCACTAGGGGGACCCTTTATGGAGGAAAAACAGCTTATTGTACAAATGAGAGAAGACCTGCTTATTTGTTAGTAGCTAATTGATCCGAAGATCTCATCCAGATAATCAGCTTCAACAATGTGGCGGGGTAGCTTGTTTCAGACTCCTGCAACACTTTGGGTAAAGACGTGCCTCCTGTTCTCAGTTTAAAATGCAAATTCAAGATGGTAAATGAAACTAGCAGATTTACTATTAAACAACAGAACAAACGGGTCAGGTCCCTCCTTTTCTTACTTCACTGCTTTTAGAAGGTAAGGTTCTGGAAAAAGTTTTAGACACCATGTAACAGAAACACTGCTGGAGCCTGACTTCAAGTACAAAACTGCAGCCTGTTGGCCCTCTTCCACCTTTGCATTAGGAAAGTCTGGTTGAATTAGCTGCTACTGCCACCTGGTGTTTAAAAGGAAAATTATGATGTGTTTAATATTCTGTCACAAGACATTTAATAATAATAATAATAATAATAATAATAATAATAATAATAATAATTGCTTACACTTATATAGCACTTTCTGGACACTCCACTCAAAGCGCTTTACAGGTAATGGGAACTCCCCTCCATCACCACCTGGATGATGCGAAGGCAGCCATAGTACACCAGAACGCTCACCACACATCAGCTATCAGTGGGGAGGAGAGCAGAGTAATGAAGCCAAATCATAGAGGAGGATTATTAGGAGGCCATGATTGGAAAGGGCCAATGGGAAATTTGGCCAGGACGCCGGGGTTACACCACTACTCTTTTCGAGAAACGCCCTGGGATTTTTAATGACCACAGAGAGTCAGGACCACGGTTTTACGTCTCATCCGTTCTGAAAAATACTGCACGGAAATACTTGATTTGTACATTTCTGCACATTTCTAGAATAATTTCATATATTTTCCAGGTTATTATCAATTCTAAAAATGAAAACTGCCACAGGTTCACTGGTTTGTTATTACTGCCAAGGAAATCCGAACTGGTGAGAAAACAGGACAAAGCCCTGATGTCACCGATGTGGGGAAAACACATCCAAAGCCCTGGCTTATTTCAAAGCTTTTCTTCTAGGAATAGCCCAGACAAACACATTCCCCAGTTTCAGAAAACAGAAGGTGACACTTTAAACTTTCAGTAAACTTGCAGCCTTTTTTCACCTAAAAAACAATTTAGATGCAGACAATACTGATGTTAAAAACCAAAAATGTACAGACATGTGATTTAATCAGCTGTGCTTAACACATACAGAGGTATAGTGCTATTGTGCTGAAAATCTTCCTGCTTTTAAAGGCAGAGTATCCATTCTTAATGCATGCACTATAATCATCAGATATGAGAAAAATCCGGTTAACAAAGCTGCAGAATGTGACTAAATTGAAACAGGAGCAATAGGCAAGAGTGTAAACCACATGAAAGTACATTTAAAACTGAAAACAGGTGGTATTTCTTTACCTAAAGGGTTGCTGGAGTCTGGAACCATGTTATCTAGCCATGTTGTTGCAGTCTATGCCCTAGCTTTTCAAAGAAACGGCTGGTTGAGATCCTTGGATCAATTAAGTAACAACTTCCAAACACAACAGAAGGGCTCCTCTTGTTTGTAACCTTTCTTACATTCTTAAATTTCATTTCTTGTTTTCATGTGATTTCTTATACAGTGCTAGCCTAGGGAAGAACAGTTTGAGAGCACAGAACAAGTTACTTGGCCATGTTATTGAAGTGGATGTCCTGCCTACTCTTAACAAATGGATGGACGACACATTTCCATCAATTAGCCACTCCACTCAATGAGACCTGTACTTGCTTTTGTAACCTTGCTTCTGCTCCGAGAAGGGTGAGTAACTGATGGATTGAAAGGGTTAATCCTGTCTAGGGTGGGTGTAGCAGCAGTCGTTACCGAGCTCTCTTCCTCCATCTCCAGGATGTAGGAGATGTCATCCTCCGAGGGGCCTCCCAGGGGTCTCCGCCACTGCAAGTACAGCCAGGTCACCCCAGCTTTGATGAGCTCTGGGCTTGCTGGTGTAGCTGGAACGCTGCCTGAGGTGTAAAAATCGATGGCTTCACTGAAGCCGCTGTGGAGGAGGAGAATACATATTCAAGAATCATCCTATACTCAGGTGTGAGCTGAGATCCAACAGAATGCAGTCGTAAATGTGCAGATTACAATTGTAACTCAACCTTAACTTTAAATTATGACTTCAATCAGACTAATTCCTTTTTAAATCTTCTCCATTCATTGAGATTTTAGCTCTTCCCACCTCTCCCCTAGACCTCCCTTCATTTGGATACTATTTCTCACCTGCTCTGTCTTGGGTTCTCCTGCGCTTATATGCCATGCCTCCCTTTCCCTTCCACTTGAACATGACTCTTCAGATGAAACTTTGCTCGTCTAGTTTTCAGGGTGGAATTAAGCTTTACTTGTTCATTGGCAGCTTGATGCAGCTGACCCTCTACTTGACCCACTTAAATTTGCTGACTCCCCCAAAAGTTTACAGTCTGATTATATCGGTAAGCTTTCATACAAGCACCAAACCGTGCTTTAAATACTTGATGACCAATTTAGCCCATGTTCGTAAACTACCAGCATCTGAAAACTGTAAATATATATATAAAGATGGAAAGTGAAACTATCAAAAGGAGTAAATGCAAGTCACATAATGGTTATGACATTCAGACTTTAGCTTAACCCAATCTCGTTTTTAATCCATTTGGCTTTACTTTGTTTTTTAATCCCTATTTTTCTGAAGCAGTTTGAGCTGCCCTTAAGGTGTGATATAATGAATGTATTGTTGGGTGTACAAGCACTTCAGCTGGGTGGGGGACTTGTACCTTATGCCCATGTCGTTTTTGGCTGCCAGACGGAAGGAATATTTTGAAGCTGGTGATAGCTTGGTCACTCGATGCTGCTTCTGAGGCCCATAGTAGCATTGCTCAAAGTCCCCTGTCCCTTTTCCCTGAAAACACAAAGGCGTAGGTGAGAACATGAGCATCAGTTCTACACAGTGTAAATGTCAGCTTACAATTCATGTGTGATCCTGACTCTGAGCTTTATGTATCGCTGTATGGATCTTTATGATACACTGGCCTTTCTAGAGACTTTAACCTCAATGGAACCCTTTAGTAGAATGCTTTTCACTCTTATGTGACATCTTTTTCTGATAAATGATATGTCATCTCGGACTCTTAAAGAGAAACTGCAGTCCCAATTTCTCAGAACGGTTATTAAATCTCGGTATCAAAATAAAATTAATTGAAGGTATTGCAAGATTCAGCATGATGAAAGATTGAGCAGGGAGTGAAGCAGATATTTCACCCCAGAAATGGTCAAACACGAGCTGCATGCTGAGATAACAAGCAAGTAGTATTAGTCGATACGTTGAATTCAATTTGGTTTCACTCATGCAAATGAGCTGTTCAGACAACAGCAAGGGCTATGGAGCGGAAAGTCCTCCAAAAATATAAGTCCTGCTAGAATTTGTCTTCTAGGTGGGATTCCATAAGATCACCACCAGTTTAAGTGATATATTCAGGATTTACCATAATTATCTGTTTAAGTTGGTTGGCAGATTGCTCTTATTTGCAAAAATTAGAAAAAGTACCGGAAAATCATGTTGCCTTTTATGTGTTGGTTTCATGAAAATATTTAGAATGAATATAGTACAAAATTTGCATGGGCTACAGCATATAACAGGCCTACTTCCACATCACCAGAAGTTTTGTTGCCCTGTTCTGAATTGCGGACAATTACAGCAATATGGTGCCAAGCACACATTGAAATATTTTCTCTTTTTTTAAGTCAACTGGATGTTGTGCATGTTACCACGTACTTGGTAGTTTCATTGTGAAAATGCAGTCATCATTGCCGATTCCAAAATGTAAAAATAGCCCTGCAGTTCCCTTTTAACTTACCAAATATGACAACTAAAAATAGTCAAAACACAAGAGGACAATTTAAATCAATGTTGACTCAATCATGTAGTAAACAGAGAATTAAAAATGACACTTTTTTTAGGAATACATTTCAATTACCTTGGTCTACCTAAACTGTCTCTGTATACATCAGCAAAAAGTATGATCGATGGACTTGAACTTATTACCTCATCCCATTCCAGAACGTAGTTTTGGATTTTGGAACCATTGTCACATGGAGCCTTCAAGAAAAAAGGAAATCGGTTAAAACGGAAGATTTCCTAACACAACTGAGCTAAACCTGAAACTGCTAATTCACCTATTGACGGACAGCTTAGAAAGATGACTACTGCAGAAGACGATATATTTAGATGTAATATTTTCATTCCTAGAGGACCTTTGATAAAGTTTAATCTAGTAAATTAACTGGCATAAGGAAAGCCTTATGGCAAAACCAAAAGAATGATGTGGAGGAAGTTGTGGAGAAGTACAGGGATCCGTTTAAGACGACAGGTTGCAGATTTAACACTTACTGTCTCAATGACTTACAACCAAATACTGACATTTAAACAGACATTGCAAATGTAAAGTGGATGTGCCCTGATACAGATGGTCATTTGAAACTGAACACAAGGCGTGTTTTTGTTCTTAGGTAATCAAATGTATGCCTGGCATTACCCAAAAATAAAACATGAATTATACTTATTACTTTAATTATCACAAATATAATTTTTTGGCACTTAGAACTGTTGAGAAAAAGCATTCTGTTCCCTGGCAGCTTTGAGTACTGTCTACCATGAGGCCTGACATTATTATAGAACACTCCTGTGATAACGCACAAATCCGTACTTTTTTTGTTTAAATTGGGTGAAAGTGTTAAGAACCTTGGAAGCTACAAGAGACTCAGAAGGTCCCAGCTGAACTATAACTTTATTAAGTCAGTCAAACAATGCTTGGTGGTAACCAATTGATACAACTAGCAAGAAACTAAGAATGGGTACATGTAAAGTAGTAGAGGATATTTAAAATTATGAAGACATTATTCCTTTGAAAGGATTGTTTTTTTTTTTAGCTGATAGAGATGGATAACATTTTCTTATTCTGATTATATTCATAGTCAACAGCTGACAGGAAATGTGCAAACTTAGAAGTAAAAGGACACCTTTGCAAAATAAACAGCTTTCACCTACTGTTGCGAAGCGGTGTTACACAGACTTAGGTTTGTTACTCTTTGCAGAAATTCATTAGGCATTTCAGACCACCCATCCGTTTTCTAACGAATTCATCCAATACAGGGTTACAGGGGAGCCAGAGCCCATGCCAGCAAGAAATGGACGCAAGGCTTTGTACATCTTGAATGACACAGACACACACACTCACACCAGGGCCACATTTCCCAGATGCCATTTTACCTCCCAGTATGTCTTTGGACTTTGGATGAAAATCGGAGCACACAAAGTCCACACAGATAGCAGCCCAGGTCTGGAATTGAGCCCAGGGCCCTGCCTCTGCGAGGCAGCAATGCTCACCACTGCACCACCTTTCTGGCCTATTCCAGATCATTTACAATATTATAAATGATTATACTGCTTCTCATTTTATCTTGAAGTCAGCTGTACTCTCCCCATCAATTATGCATCCAGATGACATGCATCCGAACTGGTTTTATTTCACTTGGTAATTCTCCAAGGGTCCTGCTGCCAATCTCGGAGCTTCCACGGTTTCAGGACCTGTCTGTACCTAATTATAATATTACTATAATTAGACTAGAACTATATTATGGGCTTTTCAGCTGAAGGAGTTCATGACATTCCCCAAATCTTAACTGTTAAATAAGTCAATTAGGCTTCAGGACTGTCTTCATTCTAAGGCCTCCTGTCATTACAAACTCCCTGGACATTTGGAGGGCAGTCAACTACTTTCTTGTCAGCCCCTGAGATTTCATAATCCCTCACCAATGTTGGAATAAACTTTTCCTGTCACATTCCTAGCTGTCTTCCTGGTCTGCAAGACATCTTTATACTCTAAAGATGGGGTGAGGTTCCCCCACTCTGGTCCTGGGTACCCACATATAGTACCTGCTGGTTTTTGCTTCAATTCACATAATTGAAGACAACTAGCAATAGGTTTAATTTCAACTCTCGTAATTGTTTTCAGTTCCTAAATACATGTTTGTTAAGTAACATATGATATCCAGCATTTAAAAAGAAAAACAAAAATTGCAAGTGTTAACCAGGCAACCTGCTGGTCCAACGAAGGACTGAGCAGCAGGTGTGGGGGTCCTGAGGACCAGGATTGGGAACCTCTGGTCTAGGTAATACCGCTGAGGTTCACAGTCTGCGCAAGGGTCAATATCTGAAGAAGAGCCCTCAGAGCCTACAGTGGTGTACTGGAACACCACAATATCCTGTCAACTTGTGGTAACCGTACAAATATTTCACTGTGCTATAGGCAAAATGTTAAACTGAGACTGTTTAACTTTGTCATTAAAGACCCTGTAGCACTGTTGGGAAGAGTAGGGGTGTTAACCTCATGTACAATAGGCTCCCTAAATCAAATCTACTGCTGAAGCAAGTTCTCTGTTCTACCACAGATCTGCACACAGAACCACAGAACTTGCAAAGAACTTCATGGCTGCTGTGTGACACACCTGATAGAAGCTGTGCTTCATTGGTTCTAACAAGGCATGGCATCTATTATAATAATAATAAATAATAATCACGTCCTGACACACATTGTATAATGGTTGAGTAGCTCATTGTTGAAGCTGATATTCTTTCTTCTTAAAAGAAATGGAAAGACATTCAAAATGGTTACTTTATGCTAAAACACTTTACTTTAAAAACCTTTATGCTAGGACAGCATTTGTGGCAGTTTTCCTTATTTTTTTATTCTTATGTTTGAATCCCCCTTTAATTAACCCTCTGTTCCTTTCCTTTTTTATTATGTGACCTTTTGGTGGCAAAATACATTATCAAAGCACAAAGATCTTGTCCAATAGGTTTAAAAAGACTAAAAGTCTAGGTTTTATGTTGCTGGTGTTACTGTAATCTTAAAACCCATTCAAAATGTTTTTACATACAGTACAGTATGCTACATGATATATCACATAGATACTGTAACAAGGAGTTTCCTTAAAATAAAACAGTCCTTTACATGGAATGTATTATGCTTTTCTAATCTCCACGTTCTCATTTACTGAAGCTTAGCTGAGGCCTTTTTTTTCCCCCACACACTAAGGATCATGACTCGTCTTCTACAGATGTATTAAAAAGAGGATATCTAGAGCAAGAGGTTTCCCATGAAGGTCTGCATCTGAGCACAGGCATGACCCCATTCTCAGTCCCAACCCCATTCCATATCCCAGAGGAGACCAAATCAAACACCACCTAGGCCCAGGGATACTATTTCAAGCAAAAGTGAAGTGATAAAAGGTTCTGGCTACAATGAGAGGAAACTGTAAAAAAAAGGCTCACAAATGTGCTGAACCTGTGGTTTATCAAGCATAATAGAGAACACATTTCACATACAACACTTGAGATGAAGTGTCTAATTCAGGACATAGAATTCATTGTGGCTAAATCAAATTATAATGAATACTCTTTGGTACAGTGCACTCGAGTGTTACTATTTTGCATCAGTTTCATTTTCTATTATTTTAGTATTTATATCCATTTATTTTCTGTGCAATAAAATAATTTGCATGTTTTTTCAAAAGGCTAAAAAGCTGGACAGGGATATTTCGAGAAGGCAAATGTCGAAGGCATTTTCCATAAATGGACAGGGTGTGTATCATACAACAAGTTTGTATAGTTTATTCTACCTTTTCAGCAAAACTTCCAGTAATACTGGAATGCTGGTATTGCAGTAACACAGTAATGAAGAAGTCCTGTGTCCTTCAAATCTATTTTCACCAATTTAAATATATCCCTCACTGGCTGGTGGGATAATTTCCCATTCTTCCAAATATCTGGAAGCTGCAAGAACGTACATGATATTGTAACACATACGGCCACCATCGCAGGTTGTTCGAGCCGGCTTACCTGCACGGTGACATCACCGCCCTTCCCTTTGAATAGCAGGGACTGCAGCCGTCGGGCTGATGGGAGATTTCCCTTTAGCTTAAGTGGCTGGGTCTCTGTTGAGTGACGCCGGAAGCCCGGGTTTGAGTCCCCGACGTTTGGGGGCTGACCTGATGTGGCAGCGGCGAGGGCGCATACCCACGTGAACCCCGGAGCATTACATTGGTGTGAGAAGCGGGGTGGGATAGCCCTTCGCGGAGGACGGCGAATTAAGCGGGGGAGAGTGTAACGCATACGGCCACCATTGCAGGTTGTTCGAGCGGGCTTACCAACGCGGTGATGTCACCGCCCTTCCCTGTGAATAGTAGGGACCGCAGCCAGGCTGATGGGAGATTTCCCTTTAGCTTAAGTGGTTGGGTACCTGTTGAGTGATGCCAGAGGCTCGGGTTCTAGTCCCCGATGGTGGGAGACCGACCTGAGGTGGCAGCAGCGACGGTGCATACCCACGTGAACCCCGGAGCATTACAATATGAACCCCCATCACATTTATATCAATCTTTTGAAGGAGGGTTTTTTCTTCTTTTCTTCTAATGGCACTATAACGTGCAAGAAATTCCGAAACTAAACTCTGCTCCTGAGCTGCTGTCACCTCACAGGTCCCGCAGGGAGCTGCATTTTTGTTTGATGGACCGATGATTACCTTCCACTGCAGAACAAGAGTATTCTTGGTCCCGCTGGTCTTCCGCGGAGGGCTGGGAGTGTCCGGCTCACAGCTCAAAGTAGTAAAACTCACAGCTTCAGACGGACTCCCTTGTAAACAGTTGCAAAACACCTGGACTCTAAGGGCAAATAAAGACAATGGACATCGTACCTTAAAGTGCTTTGTAGTATCTCTTCAAAAAGGTTGCCATTTGGAGCATGATTCCGCCAAAACTGTCCTTATCTTACCATATAACAAACTTTTAAATGAAATGTAATTTTCTCTAGTGTCTTTACATAGCTTGTTTTGTCCTTGACAAGGCAGTACAACATGGTGAGATTGTATATACTGTATTAAAAGCAACAGCTCTTTTTCCCTACACTGTCTGACCAGAAAAACTGGGACAAGCCCCCATTTGCCAGTGATGAATTATATTATAAATTGTGTGCTACGCAGAGGGCCTCTAAGGGATTCCAAGGGAATCTGGAACCTGTGCAATTAAGTGGGGTTTGACCCAGACCTTGTATCCCCAAGGCTGATATGTCTTGACAAGAAGTCACAGTGCAGCTTAATGAACTTTTGAAATGGGTTTATTTGAAGGATGGGTCCCTTTCAGAGAGCACTGCAAAACTGTCCTATAAACACAATCATTTTCAAAAGCCTTTTATAATCTATGTACATAAAAGAAATGGAAAGATGTCTTTTAACATTCAGTGGCTCTTCATACTTGTGTTACCATAAATGTCAAGACAAAGACAAAACATGTTTGACAACAAAATGTAACAGGGTGTACAAGGCAAAGGATTATTTTAGGCACCAACCACAAAATGCAAATTCTACTATGCAGAATATATTGTGAGAATATCACAAGTTCATTCCATTAGCTAATCCTGTCACAGCTGAAGTCACAGGTCTCCTGTCTGAATTCTTAACATAAAGGAACTAAACTCTACAGCACATAGAGTACATTTCCTAAAGTCCACTGCAGTAAAAGTTTGTTAAAAACCATGGGATATAACAGAGCTGAATCCAGAAAAGAGAGGCAAACCGCAAATTTGGCCCAAAACCCAAAACGCATGAGATCGATGATTGCGCGGATCTGTCTGCAGGCATATCCAGCATTTTAGTCTATCCAGTCTGTGTCTTTTGACACAGCAGCTGTCCACAATCTACCGATCAGGCATGCGGCACAGGCATGGACAGAGTGATTCCAAGACTGCCGAGTGAGAACTAGACAGTAGAGACACAGCCTGTGAAATGATGAGCCCCACTGAACACTGCTTGATTCTGATGGCAGAATCTGGCTACAGCAACAGTCCCACAGACTGCTTCCATCCACTGAGTGCTGTGCAGATTGTTCAGTGTAAAGGAGGCAGTGTGATGGTATCTTCATCATGATCATCGCAATGCTCAACACAATTTCTAAGAAAATACCTTGATTTTTTCCATAGAGGACCAAAACCACTTTAGAGCATTGTAATGTCAAAGCAACAGCAGGGAGGCAATTTTCTGGCATACATCTGTTTACAGCTGTACAAGGTCAGGAAACCAGTTACTGAATTTAGGAGGGCACTAACATTTTCTCAAAGGATATTGGATGCTGGAAGGTTTATGAGATAAAATAAACAACCACCAAACTTTGGTGTTACATTTGCACTCAGACTCTTGAGCCACATGAGCTCACATAACATTCAGGGATGGGAAAAAATGCCAAAAATTAAAGGGAGCAAATACTTTTTCAGGCCTGTGACTGATAAGCGGTACAGGGGGCAGAGCTGGTATACATGGGAAGCAGGCTAGAAGAGACCTTTCTCATGGTAAACCAGGAATCAGAAAACAAAATCTTGAATTCTGCACGTTTTACACATCTGTCAATTTATCTCAATGTTCTGAAGATCTACGATGACACCTAAAGTCGAGTATACTAAACCTTAAGGAATCCAGTTGAGGGAGAATCACAAAACTAGAAAGGCTATTTCTTTCAGAATGTCAAAAGAATCAGGGCTGAAATAAATAAATGAAGTAAGCAGTACCAACCTTGCATGGTAATCTGTTGCTGGTCTAAGGTCTTCTAAGGCTGCACTTAGCTCTTCACCACTTAAATAAAGCAGAAATAAATGAAAAGTGTAGCAGTTATAAGATGAGCAGGTGATGTCAATGTAGGGCTCCAACTATTGATTCCTTGAGTGTAATGAAAAAAAGCTAATGAAGTACAGGTAACTGCCAAAATAAAGGAAATACCTAAATAAAGTGACTTAATAAGGTGTTGGGCCACCAAGGGATATCAGAACGGCACCTTGGCATAGATTCTGCAAGTGTCTGGAACTTTACTGGAGGGATGGAACAGCATTCTTTTATGAGAAATCCGGTCATTTGGTGTTTTGTTGATGGTGGGGAAAGTGCTCCCATAACTGTTCAATTGGGTTGAGATCTAGTGACTGGGATGGCCATGGTGTATGGCTTGCATTGTGTTCATGCTCACCAAACCACTCAGTGCCCACTCCTACCCTGTGGATGGTGGCATGGTCATCCTAGAAGATTCCACTCCCTTCAGGAGAGAAATGATTCACCACAAGATAAATATGAACACTCAGACTGGTTATGTATTGCTTGCAATTCACCTTGCTCTCTAAGGGGTTGAGTGGATCTAAATCATGCCAAGAAAAAGTACTCTACACCATTACAGAGCGGCCAGAACCCTTCACCATGGGGAAACAAGCACTCACAAGCCTGTAGGCTTCCTTTGGCGTGAGCCACACATGTACTCATTGCCTGTTGAGTACAGGGTGAAGATGACTCATCTGAATATATCAATGGAAAAAGGCCATATGAGTACTGGACCACTTTCCTTTGTTCTTTGCACCACTTGCATTTTTGCCAACTGTATTTTTAGGTTTAACAAGGGATTTATGTACTGCAACCTGACCACAGTATCCCCTTCTGTGAAGTTCTTGACAGGCTGTAGGAAATGAAACAGCTTGCTTACATCTTAAATTGACATTTGCAGTCAACTAATTCAGAGTTGCTGCTCTGTTTGCCTTGTATCTCAAACCAATGCACAGACATCACGGTCAAGGGGTAGACTTCCATGCCAACATCACCTTAGCCACTGTTCTTCGTGAAACATCAGCAAATTGAGCAGTCTTCACCACTGAAGCTCTTGCCAAATGCGCCTCAACAATCACCCCTCTCTCAAAGTCACCGAGATCTCTTCTGGCCATGGCAGCCAAAATAATGGGCAAGTGGGCCTGCCCAGCATTTTCATACATGACCCAAAGCATGATGGGATGTTAATTAAGTCAGGAACAACACCTGTATGGAAGCACCTGCTTTCAATATACTGTGTATCCTTCATTTACATAAGTGTTTCATTTATTTTGGAAGTTACCGGTATATAATACCAAATGCTGCAACTCAAATCATTGTTCCATTAGGCATCTGGTTGTAAGTTTTGCTTTTGAAAGGAAGTTATTGACATATCATAACAACAACAATTTTCTAAGAGGCCTGTTCCTGGCTCCACATTCCTGCACAATTTTCACTCACCTATATGCGGTCTTGAATTTGCCATCTTTCCCACTGTAAGAAACAGTAACTTCATAAGATAAAACCTCAGGAATACTGGCCATGTCGCTTTCCCCATTCACCTCTGGAGAAGGTGGAGACCAAGTGAGGACTGCAGTTCGAGCCTCGATGTCCAACACCTACAAAGCACAGGAGGCCAAAAACACAGAACTTGAGTGTATAGAGGTCTGACTTAAATTCAGAGCCACCAAGCCACACTTCTAATTTTGCAATCATACTCCCACCCTTGCATCACCTAGAACCAAGAGGGAGATACAGGCAACATGCGCACGTCCTTACATGTGTGCTCATCCACCAATGCACAGCAGTTCCGCACTGCTACTGCTGCCATGCACATGCAGAGGTAAGTGCTGGATGGAGGGCTGAGATCTCACTGATGTGGAATACAAGCTCACAGGTACCTGGTAAACAGAGTATGGATCAAGCAACCCTATCATGTTGCTGCTGAAGCCAATATCCTGACGTTTCGCAAATAAATCCTCAGATCCATTTGCAACTAACTACCAAAGGGGCTACAGTGCCTTGCGAAAGTATTCGGCCCCCTTGAACTTTTCAACCTTTTGCCACATTTCAGGCTTCAAACATAAAAATATAATTTTTTTATTTTATGTGAAGAATCACCAACAAGTGGGACACAATTGTGAAGTGGAACGAAATCTATTGGATTTTTGAAACTTTTTTAACTAATAAAAAAATGAAAAGTGGGGCGTGCAAAATTATTCGGCCCCTTTACTTTCAGTGCAGCAAACTCACTCCAGAAGTTCAGCGAGGATCTCTGAATGATCCAATGTTGTCCTAAATGACTGATGGTGATAAATAGAATCCACCTGTGTGTAATCAAGTCTCTGTATAAATGCACCTGCTCTGTGATAGTCTCAAGGTTCTGTTGAAAGCGCAGAGCATCATGAAGACCAAGGAACACACCAGGCAGGTCCGTAATACTGTTGTGGAGAAGTTTAAAGCCGGATTTGGATACAAAAAGATTTCCCAAGCTTCAAACATCCCAAGGAGCACTGTGCAAGCGATCATCTTGAAATGGATGGAGTATCAGACCACTGCAAATCTACCAAGACCTGGCCGTCCCTCTAAACTTTCAGCTCAGACAAGGAGAAGACTGATCAGAGATGCAGCCAAGAGGCCCATGATCACTCTGGATGAACTGCAGAGAACTACAGCTGAGGTGGGAGAGTCTGTCCATAGGACAACAATCAGTCTTACACTGCACAAATCTGGCCTTTATGGAAGAGTGGCAAGAAGAAAGCCATTTCTCAAAGATATCCATAAAAAGTCTCGTCTAAAGTTTGCCACAAGCCACCTGGGAGACACCCCAAACATGTGGAAGAAGGTGCTCTGGTCAGATGAAACCAAAATCGAACTTTTTGGCCACAATGCAAAACGATATGTTTGGCGTAAAAGCAACACAGCTCATCACCCTCAACACACCATCCCCACTGTCAAACATGGTGGTGGCAGCATCATGGTTTGGGCCTGCTTTTCTTCAGCAGGGACAGGGAAGATGGTTAAAATTGAGGGGAAGATGGATGCAGCCAAATACAGGACCATTCTGGATGAAAACCTGTTGGAGTCTGCAAAAGACCTGAAACTGGGACGGAGATTTATCTTCCAACAAGACAATGATCCCAAACATACAGCAAAATCTACAAAGGAATGGTTCACAAATAAACGTATCCAGGTGTTTGAATGGCCAAGTCAAAGTCCAGACCTGAATCCAATCGAGAATCTGTGGAAAGAGCTGAAAACTGCTGTTCACAAACGCTCTCCATCCAACCTCACTGAGCTCGAGCTGTTTTGCAAGGAAGAATGGGCAAGAATTTCAGTCTCTCGATGTGCAAAACTGATAGAGACATACCCCAAGCGACTTGCAGCTGTAATCGCAGCAAAAGGTGGCTCTACAAAGTATTAACGCAAGGGGGCCGAATAATTTTGCACGCCCCACTTTTCATTTTTTTATTAGTTAAAAAAGTTTCAAAAATCCAATAGATTTCGTTCCACTTCACAATTGCGTCCCACTTGTTGGTGATTCTTCACATAAAATAAAAAAATTATATCTTTATGTTTGAAGCCTGAAATGTGGCAAAAGGTTGAAAAGTTCAAGGGGGCCGAATACTTTCGCAAGGCACTGTATATGGTCTATATGGCCACCTCTCCTTTTTAACATGTTCTGTGTATGTTTACTCAGCCAGTCATTCAGTATCACTTAAGGAATCCCTTCTGAAGAAGAAAAACAGCAGAGGGCCCCGATCTGCAACAAAACCTTTACTTAAGGAAATTCAAATTGGTTTCTCAAGTTATCTAGTCAAATAAATGTGTACAGATTTTTACATCAAAATGAACAATAGCCATCCTATACTTTTTAAATTGGACTCTAAAATGACTGAACGTTCCTCAATCTCTCCCACATTAAAATATATAGTTCTTGACGGATAAATTGTTTTTCCTTTTTCTCCTGTGTGCTTACATGGGGAAAATCAGACCCAGAATATGAAGAGTAACCAACACTGAGCATAAAGCATCTGTCTTTCAACCAGCAAAGATGCTTGAAGACTCAAGTGTGATCGTGTTCATATTGCACTGAGAATGCCTTTTACATAATTCCCAACAGCACACAATTAGGTGAGGTCCACCAGGGCCTGTGGGTGAGGGCGCAGGCTTGAGTCAGCTAGGATGCCATGGTTTGCTGTGCAACACAGACTCCTGGCACTGCCAAATGCCTGCCATAGTCATCAACAAGAGGTATTTTGCTGCTCCCCTATGTTCCATCCTTCCTGCAAGGCACCGTGGAGCCTCCAGTGTATCAACTGGTGGTGACAAGCAAGCATGTTGGAGAGCTGAGCATGCAGGGCCTCGCCCTCCCCGTGTTGCACAGAGTCTGTAACAGACAGCAGGGTTCTTTCACAGCTGGCAGACCCAAAGGCAAAGGGTGCAGAACAGATACACAACTAGTGAATCCCAGCTTACAAGAAACATATCTGGTATCTGGACCTTGCTCTAAATGCAGAATGTAAAGAAGGCGTTCCTGCAACAACTACGATACAAAGAGAGCAAAGGGAGCATTTTGGGGAAAACAGGACAATTACAATGTCTGCCTGGGCTTGCCTATTCACATTTAGCAAGAGATGCACAGTTGCACAATAGTTAGCAATGCTCCCTCACAGTGCCAGGGCCCTGGGTTCAATTCTGAACCTGGGGTGTTTAACTGCATGCAGTTTATGTTATCCCTGTGTTCATTAGGGATTCCTGCTTCCTCCTGCAATCTGGAGACATACTGTGTCACACTAACACCAAGGCCAATTTTCTCAGAAGCCAACTGTCCTACTAGTATTAGCGTCTGGGAAAACTGGCCCTGGTGTTAGTGTGCAAACCAGCTCAACAATGGACTGGTGTCCTGTCCATATCCTGCCTTGCACCTGTTGCTTGCCAGGATATTTTCCAGCTCCCCCACAACCCTGTATTGGATACAGTGGTTAGAAAACAGACGGATGATACTTGTTTTCCTATACTCAGGGGACTTGCAAAATCATATACAAAAATGAAAAAGTACTATGGATTTCTATTGGTGTGAATAGGTTCCTTTAGGTCAGTAAATGTACGTGCACTTGGCATCTCTTTTAAGGTAAAATTAGCTCTGACCTTGTGGAGATGGTAAAAAGCAAGAAGCCTGGCATTTCTCCATTTGGCCTCAGGGGCAAAGGTTTTCTCAAATGCTTTGTTTCGAATTTTTTTTTAGCTCTGTCAAACGCAGGTTTAATGTGGAAAACTTTTACCCTGAGCTAGATAACCTTCATGTGTGTTGGCATTACAAATGATATCCTTGTGCAAATGTGCCTTTAACTACAGTACGTCAAGGCCTTCAGGCCTCCAGTCTATTTCTGAACTTCCAATTTGAGTACTGATAAATTTGGAAAAAAAAGGGAAATGATGTAGCAGATGACACAACTGAGATTTATTTTTAACTTTTTTAGATTGTCTTTTATCATTTGAATTAACCTGCAATAGTTCCTAAGTTCCAATATGATGAACTGTGCTTCTGGGTTCACTGCAACTAATCTTACTTTAAAATTCAGAAGAGAAACGTATATGTTTCCTCCTCTTTGTTTAACCCTGCATGGTGTAAGGTGTCAGCACTAAAAGACAAAGTTTTCGCTATAGGTTCTCACAAGTGTAAATTTACATTTCAATAATGTAATAAAGTTGCACTTTGCAATTAAAAGCAACAAAAATGCAACAGTGGCCTCCCAAACAATTGACTAAATGAATCAAGATAGCACCTGGGAACAAACTGTTCACAAAACAGTAGCAGCAGGAATGAACCCTGGTTCTCATTCAGAAATCCTGGCCTCTTTGTTGGTTTGTCTAACAATCATGCAGACTGAAACCTTGTTCCTAACCAGGTGAAGCAAACTCAATCCAAATTAAATTGATCCAGTGTGAAAGGTTTAGTACTGCTTGAAGATGTTTCTAAAATTTCTTTAGTCTGTGTCCACACACCCTAGAGATTTCAGCCACGTGACAACTGCACAACTCTATGTTGTGATGTGCAATATGTGGTGTCATTGGTATTCAGGGTAATTAAATGTTAGAACCAAAATACAATTTGTGTTATCATTATGCATTTAATAGAAAAAACAGCTAGTTTAGACCTCAATCATGATTAAAATAATTAAAAAGCAGACCTAAGCTACCGCCACCACTTCTTTACTGCCATCTGCAGTATCTGTACTCCTTGGTTAAATTTCTAGAAGTTGGATTATTTGAAGGCTTTTGATCTCCCCAACTTGCACGCTAGTTCAACAAAGCAATTTCATCAAAAGCCGCTTCAAAAAATCCTATTCATTGAATTGGGCAAAATAATTCAGTGTTCTACTGTGCTCTCATTCCTTTTACAATAACATCTGACCCTGATCTCCATGCAATAGTGATTTATTCCATCACATTTGGGGCAAATCTACAGAGGATTTTTTAAAGCTGTTGATCTATATGGCAGATAATAAGTTATGTACATATGTGCACACACATTCCTGCTTGCAATGAATTAGTTTTGAGCAACACAACCACATTACTTTGACACTACATCACAATCTGCAGACATCCCCCCCTCCCAATTTGGAGAACTGAAATCACAAGATGGACCAGAAGAAGAGCTGACGAATTCATACTGGCACCCCAAGTAGATGAACATGAACGGTCTTATTTTGCTGCACAGTTTTGTCCAGAGCCTCACGAAATGCCTAGAAGACCGGGGCCCTGTGCTGAGAATCAGCAGGTTTACTCACCACTGGCTTGGCTATATTGGAGAGCAGGGCTTGGAGGGCCTTCGATTCTTCATCGAGCTCTACGAAAATAAACACCAGGTTAGAGACAGATCATTTTTCACATTTGTTATACTAGTGCTTCAGCTACATTCCTTTGGACCTGCCCAAACACTAAAGCATGGCTACAGTAAGTCATTTAGGTTTAAACATGTTTTTTTTTTTTCCATTCTGAAACACTAAACAAGGCCATCTGTGGTCCATACTTTTGTTATGCTTTTTTCCTCCATGGGAACTCTGAAAAGTTTGAAAAAGAGAAGAGGATGGCCATACAGCCCAACTACCTTAAAAGGACAGTTTCGATGCTGGAAAACTAGCAAAATAAACTGAGACTGATTTGAGTGCAGGTGTAAACGGAAACAAGTGAGCTTGCAAAAAAAATATCACAGAACTTCAGAAGCCATTGATGGCCCCCTGACTGCATGGTGCAAGACGGATCAAATCCTGGGACCTCACTTGCTGCCTTTCCTGCAGGTTCACCAGGATGTCAACACATTTCATTAGAATGACACACTTCTTTGTGACGATTGTAAAAACTGCGTTCCTGAGAAGAGAATGTGAGAGTTACCCTGAGGATACCGGACCCGTGGCTGAGAGTTACCCTGAGGATACCGGACCCGTGGCGTATGCGGGATACTTGACACCCACTGAACATTTCTGGGATGAGCTGGAACGATCTATGGCATCTATGGATTCGATGGCTCGGAGACCAGTGAACAGGCTCTAAATGTGAATGGGACAGAATCTCAAGCGCCTGCTACCTTGTATTGCTGCCAACAGTAACGACCCACTTTCACAGCAGACCCCCTGTTGAGAAATCATTTTGCTTATGATTCCTGGCAGTGTGGAGTTCATACTTAAAGAAGCTCCATTTATCCTCCATGATTACTTTTTGACACGCGGCTGAAATTCCACCTGAGGCTGTTCTAATTGATCACCCAGATCCAGGTGTGACCAGGCTCCCACTGCAAAGCAAAGGGGCTCAACGTTAAGTCCATATGGCAAACAGTTTTATAATAGCGGACCTACATTAGCAAAATAGAGCATACCACTCTGCTCTAAACTTCAATTTTCCTGCCACAAATGGATTGCCATTCACTTGGTTTGCACAGCACACACAAAATGAAAGCCTGAGGAATATGGTCTGACCTTTGCTGTAATAACAGACAGGAACACTGCTGAAACATCAATGTACATCAACAGCAGCCCCTGCAGCCCCAGGGGGCACAGGCTTTATATAAATCCTATTCTGAAATAAAAGTTGGAATGGGAGTTTCATACTATAAAAATACCCAAAAACATTTGGGATCAATAAAAAACCTCTAAAAGTCTACTCATGAGCTACAATATTAACGCACTATATAGTATACGAATGCTGGTAAATGTTCCCTTAGAAAGAAATAAGTGCATTAAAATGAAAATCAAAATAGAAATATCCAGCAATGCTGGGGGTTTGGGTTTTGCATTTGTAAGGGTTTTAAATCCCAGCATTAAAAAAAAATATGTTCAATATGACCAAAAGCTTTAAAGAAACCACACAAAACTGTGCTTTTATGGCAACGTCCCTCAATAGAAATTTACATCTGAACTGTAGAAAATGTGCCCTCTTAAAAGCTATCTTCAATCAAAATGTTTCATATCAGCACAATAAAATGAGTAGGCTAGATTTTATACCAAGAGACTATGCACAACACTCAGCAGAGGCATTTGGAATTATTTCACTTTGAATTGCCATCTTAAACCTGCTAGGCTGATTCAAATCATCTTATGATTGTTGTTTGGAGATTTCTAATTAATTGATTCATTACATTCATACAGCACTTTTCATTCCAACAAAGAAAAACAGACCATGTCCATTACACAAGCAAACTATTATGTCATTTAGGTAGAGTCATAGCTATCAGCGTACAGGTAAAAACTAAAAGCTCGATCATTAGAAAAACAGGCCTACTTAAATCCTCCATGTTCACCCTTAAAGATCTACTTTTCCTGTACCGTGTTTCAATGTGCAAGTGCTGCCTCAGCTGAAACTTCATCAGTCAAGTGCTGTGGG
Organism: Lepisosteus oculatus; assembly: GCF_040954835.1. Taxonomy (NCBI): domain Eukaryota; kingdom Metazoa; phylum Chordata; class Actinopteri; order Semionotiformes; family Lepisosteidae; genus Lepisosteus; species Lepisosteus oculatus. The sequence continues at coordinate 20,236,946 of NC_090700.1, forward strand.
ATCCTGGAGGAAGAGAACTCCATCTGCATCCCTGTTATAGTGAAAAACCCTGCATTGCCCACAGACAAGGCCATAAACCTAAGCCACTTTTAATGTCTGAGCTCCAATTCCTAGAGCCAGATGGCTACAGAAAATCTTGTGAGTTTCTGTGATTTATGACTTTGCTTGACTCAATATAATTAAGACTAATGAAGGCAGTAGTATGACTCCCCCCATCTGAACATTGGAAACAGGTGTTTGTTCTTAAGGCCTTTTCTTGCTAGCTGGCTCGTGTGCAATTGTGAAGATTGAGCCAAAAAAAGAAAAATATGCAGCTGGCAGAAAAGGGAAACATGTCTTGAAGCATTCAGTCTGCAATGATGACGCATGAAGGCGTACAGCGTGATTCTGCAGTTCTAAGGGTACTATCCTTTAAATGAGGGACCTGTTCTAATCACCTGCTGTTAATCACCTGCTTGTCTTGCTATGAATGAAAACAAAGCTAAAGTCAAATCACTATTATGAGGGCAGTATAGTGGTGTGGCAACTTGTTCTACTAACAAAGACGTGCTGACTAGGTTAAAGGGCATGTCCATCTCTGCATAAGCATGTCCTGTCTTGTGATCTTGTCCAGGGAGCAGTCCCATCTTGCTCTCTGTGTTTCCAGGATAGCCATGATCCTTACCTAGAATAACCCGCTTTCTGATAATGGATTCTCTGCTGGCTGAGGCTCTTTGACTCCAGGCTTATTTCGCACTAACCCGTAAGCATGAGCACATACCTTCTGATTCTGGGTCTATGCGCGGGCTGCCTTTCACTTTGCCAATCTGCTTGACTTTGGCCTCTCCTGCTGCTGTACTTGGCGCCTGTTGTCCTTTGGCCAGACCGTTCTGGATGTCCACTGGGGAGTCACAGCCATCCTTCTGTGGGGACGAGGGGGGGCTGCTTGATTTGTCCTTTGTCTGTCCGCCCCCCTGCCTCTCCTTGAGCTTTTTCTGCAAACGTTCGTACGTTTTACTGGTCCTTTCATCCCGGTGAACAAAGGCCGGTCTTCCATGAGGAGAATGAGATTCTGAGGACAAAAACCAAATAAAGAAAGTCAGCTTGTGAATCATCCAGCTAGCTGTATGCTACAAATGCATCACAGCAAGAACAGGCTCAATGAACCCAGTGATTTAAAAAGATACAGATTCAAGGATCTAGAAGCTATTTTCTACATTCCTTCTCCAAAGGTTGAGGTTTTACATCCATTAATGAGGGAACGTGGTGAGTCAAGAGAACAAAAAAACACTGTCGTCACGGGATCAAAACTGAGAGGCTCTCCAAACTTCGTTTGCATCGTGAAAATGAATCCAGACCATTACAAATACAGTGGCAAGCTCATTTGTTCAGGTAATTTTTTATCCGCCTAAACACCAACTTCAAAAAGAACAGCAACAAGACAGGTACTTCAGGGTTGGCCATTGAACAAGGAAGTGTTTTTTACAATAATACTGTATGTATTTTACTTATGCCTAACTTCCTTGCTACATTTCCAAACAGGGATGACCTCATGCACAGTTTAACAACTTTTGACATCCTCCAGAGCTAAAGGAGGTTATATAAATGTGGGGTTATTATTTGTTACCCTAACTGAAACCTAACCAAAACTTGACCAGGATTACTGAATGTGGTGTTGGGTCACCTAAATATATTTTACACACGGCACCCTTTATATTCCGGCTCAGTGACACCTTCAGAAATATTAGTACTTTTCAAATTCAAAACACAGCTCTCTCAGCTATACGGGATTTACAACAAACAAGGAAAGAGATGTGAAAATACCCGTTTTGTCTTCATGACAAAGGAATGGTTAAGCACTCAGATTACAAACATGTATGTAAGGTTCACTGTACCCATCTCAACAGTGGCCACATTTAGAAAAGACGAACGCCACACAGGCAAAACAAACTCAATGTTTCAAAATGCGGAGGCTGCCAGCTGGGACTCTTCAATTAGACTCCGAGATTTCCTTGAAACCTCACTGTTTCATGGCGTCCTGTTTCTCGTGGGGTAAAGCCCGCGCAAAGCGGAAGTCAGCCGCTCTGGGGCGGCACGGTGCCTCACCTTGCTCGCTGAAGACGTGCGGCGCGTGGTACTGGGGGATGTACTGCGTACCCATGTCGCCGGCCCCGCTCACCGTGGAGTACAGGTGGTGGTGGGGGGGCGGCATCATGGCGTGGTGCGGGATGAAGGCGGGCAGGGGCGGGTGGGTTGGCGGGTGCAGCGGCGAGTGGCTCCCGGGGTGGAACTCCGGCTGAGGTAAGACCAGGACACGCCGCACGCCATTCTCCTCGATGATCTGCGGGGGGGGGGGGGTTTGGAAGCAGGCAGAAACGCCATGTCAGGGGCTAGAGGTGGACAAATCAATGTCCTGTCAGGGCTCTGAAACCCTGGTCTTCAACATTTTATTCCCCCTGTGTTTTGAGGAACCAAACACTTGCGTAGTGAAAACATGTTAACTGCTCACTGACTCACCATGAACTGGACCTGATCTAGCAGTTGGGCTTTATGCTTATTTTATTGTGGTAGTGCTCTGTTCCACAGACAGCTTAGGGAGACTTGGATGGATCAACTTCTTTACACCTCTGCTTGCTCTGCCTGTTTCTATATACGCTGACATTGAACAAAGATTGAATTTCCTTCAGTCAGGTTTCTCAGCCTCCAACTTTAAACAACAGTTAACAGAAAATGAAGAACAGAAAATTAACAACCTGAGGTATGAGATACCTATACCTGCTGATACTGTGATACTGACCAAATGAACAGGTTACAGTATGTATCACTGTCCACAAACATCATACATCGAAGTGAGATTCTGTTTCATCTAAGGTCTCTCTTCTCATCTAGCTTAAATGTATATCGATTTAGATACAACACTGTTGAAGCCAAGCTAAAAATCAAGTTGATCTTGTGACTTAATTAAAATAAAAACCTGTAGATGCCAAAGCACAGGACCACACTCTGAAAATAAATCACGGTAGACCGGTGCATCCTCCTGACACTTGTGCAGTCTGGAAGCTAGGCACATTCTGACAAGTCACTTTGTTTCTGCTAGTGTAAGCCAAGCTTGCGGATGACATCCTTTTCAGACTCTTCCGGGATTGGGGGCTTCTTTTCTCCCTACGGTATGTGCTTCAGTGAAAACAAAATCAGGATTCAGGATTCTCAACTGGGTCTCGTAAGTGCTGTCGTGTCACAAGAAATCCAGAGCTCAAGAAAATGAAACAGCACGCAAAACACACCCGATCCAGAAAAAAAAGGAAACCGGTAGGACAGCCCATTTTACCTGCGAGACGTATCCAGGAGGCACATATATTGGAGGCACTGAACCATTTGGGGACATCATCGGTACCTGAGCTGGACCTGGAAAACACAAACGGAAACTTCAGCGCTTTTCTGTGTGCATGTGTAACACATGCATCTGTCGCACGCCACACGGGAGTGCATCATCTGTGGAGCTAAAAATATCTTCTGTCCAAGTGTTAGCATTCCCAGACAATACTTGCATAATGTGTAGTGCAAATATTAAAATCCTCTAAGGAAACCAGGCGTTTACACTTCAGATAGCAGCAGCAACTTATCAGTTATTCACCTGATATGGAAACATGGCTGTTTTACTAAGGAGATATATCACAACCTGAAGTGCAAATGTTTTTGGTATGGGTCGTCTATTTTGTTTTCACCAACTATTTCCCCTTAACTTTACACCAGAGCAGATTATTTTCAATGCCTTTTTTCCTATACCACTCGGTTTAGAAAGATGTTAATATCTCTGACTCAGGTACCAAGACACATCTTTTGTAATGCCACAAACGATTGATTTTGAATGGTCTGCTTCTCTGCCCAGTGATGCCAGAGCTGCAGCAAAACCCTACATGATCGAGGGAGAACATGCAAACTCCACACAGAAGTCGTAAAGAACCATCGCCACCACACAGGCTGGATGAAGCTCGGGTTATACAGAACGTGCTGAACGCTCAGTGGGAGGCTATTTAACAAGATTTTTCACAGCAGAAAAAGGATGTTTAAAGGTCAAAAATGTTTTCACCCATTCCTTGGCTTAAGAGAAAAGCAAAGACTGAAAACAGTGAATAACTCCTTAAAATATCAAGCTTAGCTTTAACCACTAATTTGTCAGAAAACAAAACTGTACAAATACAAATATAAAACTGCTGCTTTCAAACTGTTTGCCCATCAGGGCTCAGAATCCCAAATGCAGAAGAAAGATTTCTTGAAAATTCTGATGACAAAATGTGGGAACAGCAAAATGACAACCACATAGAAATAATATGTAATGCGTGTAATCACAAGTAATGATTTCTTTTTAAATACATTATTAATTTCAATGTTGGCTTGGAGGGATAGACCAAGATAAAAACTGATTAATTTCCTGGCTATTTTTAAACAATATGCATACTTTGGTTTTCAGTTTCAGTTACAAGTCATATTGGTTCTCAAACAGTTTATAACCTAATACCGAATATAAATACCTATGCTGTTAACAATGAAAAAATATTTTCATAGCCCATAATATTTAAGCAAATGACTCAACTTTTTAGCAATGTTTTACATATTCTAGTAGCTTCCCAAACTGCACATCTCTAATAAAGAGAACAATGCTGAATTAATGCAATAGATATGAGAAGCAAAAAAAAAAGAAAAAGTTTTAACCAGGATGAATGTGAATGCAGCCTTGAGTAGAAGAACTTGTCAAATTCACTGTTTCTTCTCTTCTCCAACACCAGACAGGATCTCGTTAAGGGACTAACGGGGGAGTCTGAAGGTGAATTGCAATTACTGAAGCCTAAAAGATTTACCCATGGAGGAGCAGAGAAAATAAGAATCCAATATTTTAACTTTTAACCAGAGGCTGTACAAATACCATCAGTACTTAAAGGTAAAACAGGGACTTGGACTAACAGGAAGCAAGCTGGACTGGGAATCAATATCTATGGGCTCTTTGCTACTTTCTCGTTCCTCATACAAGCAGATAAATCTGAGCAGAAAGTATTCTACTCAGAAAACTTCACATCTCCAATGGCGAGTACAATTTTCTACAGACAATAAAGTGTAATTGTTATGGAGGGGAGATGCCAGGTTCAAAAGAGAGGAATCTGGAGTACTAGTTTGGATCTCAAGAAAATATGCCAATGTGGTATATATGTTTATACTAGGCTGTGCCACAGGGCAAACGTGGGTTAAAGCTGCCATGAGTGGGCTTGACCAAGTACTGCTGTGGCTGAACAGGAGGAAGTCGTGTGAGGGAGCAGCCACTTTCTCCACCCCGGAGACTACTACTGTCCGGGCACCCGTGAGCGAGCTTGGCCATTAGTCAGTCAGTTGTTCATTTCATACCCAAGTCCTTCTCTTTGGATTCCAGGACTGTGGTATTAAAAGAATTAAAAACAAAACACATGAGTCCTTGATTTCAATATGCTTGGCATCCCTGGTTTAAAAAGGTGTCCCCACTTTTTTTGTCCACTACTACTCTTAGCCTACCATAAGAATTTCTTACGCTGGAGAAAATATCTAACCACTGTAATTGTATACATACACACTACAGATTTCTGATATCAAAACATATAGTTAGCCTGTTTTTACCATTTGAATCGAGAGGAGTATGGACAGTGAAAGCTCCAGAAGCACTGTGGATGTGTAATACATATACTCGTCGTCGCCTCACTGTAACAAAGCATCAGACAAAACTGCTAAGTGTGCATGACAACAGAAACTTAAGGGGTTACTTACACTGGGGATGTGGAAAAAGATGCAGTTTACGTTGGACCTCTCATCCAAAGCAAGTCTGCTTTTCTTAACTAAAGACATGGGCCCCCCCTTTCCCTGCTTGCTCATGTTAGCAGAGAGATGTCGTTGGGGGGGGGGGCATTCAATAATCCTTTTAGAAAAGCACAGGTCGAGAGCGCAGCTATACTTAGAATTAGTCTAATGTGAGCAGCGATGAATCATTCTTTCCCTGTTGTTCCCCAGAGAGCTCAGCGCTCAGGATTCACTGCGGCACATTAGGTTAACCGTGTCTAGAGCTACAACACCCACACTTTGACATCACGCGGAGCGAACGCGATAGACATCAGTGACGCAAAAGCCCTGACAGGATCAAACACAAAAGGCCACAGCCTGTCCGAATGATGGGAGAACATCACTGACGTGGCGAGCCAGGCCAACTAACAATGACCAGTCTGCGGTTTTAAAAAAAGATCAATCAATAGAAGCAAGCTGCTAGAAATAGCCTCAGAACTGATCAACCTCAAGTCACCAGCAATATTTAGAAGCCCACTAGTAAAAGAGTAAAAGTAAAAGAGGGGGAGTTGAGAGAGAAAAGGTCAAGGCAACTTCCTACCCACTCTTTACTGAAAAGTGTTTTCTTCTCCCCGCCCTCCTTCAGGGGATTTGCGGTTTTCCCCACAGGGGTTGGCAGGATAGATTAGCAAGAGCTGCACTCTTGTCTCCCAGTTGAGCACACCTTGAAAAAGGAAACACCAGATCACACAGCACAGCCCGGAGACGCTGGCCTGTCCAGCTCTTTTGGCGATCCTGAGAGAAGTCTGAAGGGCTGGAGGGCATACCCAGGCCCCCTCCTGGCTGTGACACAGCTCCACAAACACGGTAGACAGCTGCCTATTTGCCAGCTTCCTCAATCAAAGAATATAAATACGAAAAAGGGCAAACAAATTAAGGCGTTTGTTCAGCTGCTCCAACTTGTGTTACGATAGGGGAGATGCACTCCCCACATCCTGGGGCTGACTCACGAAAAGGTCCCAGGATGCGGTGCGCGCTCCTGTACTGGGCCAGGCCCGTGTTGCTGGGCATCTCTCTTAACTGGCATTTTGCTGGCCTTTTGCTCCCAGCAGGATTTTCTTTTCCTCCAGTTTTTTTTTTTCCCATCAATACAAAACATGAAAAGTCATCATCCTCTCCCCTCAGTCCAACCACAGATGGAATTTGGGTGTGGGTGCCAGAAGGCAGACGAGTGCCCCACTACAAAAGGATGACTCGCAGTCTCACTCTAACAGGATCCCAATATGTCTGTCGGCCTGATTAGGCTCACATTTAGATAAACACACATAGAAGAAATGCGTAGTAAAAGAGGACTATTAGACCTCACCTTTCTGTATGCCACCTAGGTTTGTGGTTGTCCGGAACTCACATCCCAGAGTAAGCCACGGTCCTCCGTTACGTAATTTGAAATCCTATTTTCCCCCAAAGACCTACGTTCAGGTCCAAAGCAGCTTCCCTGCTAAATCGGCTCAGGTGTCTCCAAACAGACCCCAAGACATGGCTACCCCTCAGCTACCTACTAAAGAGCATATTTTGATATTGTGAGCAGATCAGATCTCCACACTTGACAACACAGCATCAAGCTGAGCTTGGAGATATCCCACAGATATCCCACTATGGCAGCCTCCGCAGCCTGAGAAACATTTATTCCACACATTAAGCTTCATTAATTTTCTGTAAAAAATATTCCTAGGGTCAGGGAGGAACATTTTCTTCAGCTGGTTTTGTATTTAATACAAAAATAGAAGGAGACGCTAACTTCAATGCTTATACGTTCCTCATGGTTTTGGATGAGACTGCTTGCTCTTAAACATTTATTCCATATTTTCAAGATGTGGAGACCAGTATTGTATACAGTATTCCTGACATGTCTACTCAACCACCTTTGTTTTGTCTATCTGCTTTGCTGTTGAGCAGCTGTTTACCATTAACTCCACATTATGTCCACATTAAACATACGACACCAAACTAAAAAAAAGACATTCTGTGATGTAGCAGTTTTCTGCTTAAAAAGATTTGCCCTTTTCAAAGAAAGCATTAATAATTGGATTAAAAAAAACTGCATAGTGTACATCTGACTTATTATGTGAACTGTTAATATCTTAAGTCTATCCTTAAGGTTTTTGTTTATTCACTTAGGATGAGGAATTACAGGAGACAAGTGCACAACTTCCTCATTATACATTTTTCAAGCATCCCACAGAGAATGACAGTGTCAACCCCTGTATAAGAGAGACAGCCCACAATGAAGGCTCGACTGTTAATGTATGCAGTACTAAGAGGAGTCTTCTTTAAACCCACTTAGTTGACAATGAGAAAGAGGCACTTCAACTGGCCACCGAAGCTGATGACATTTACAGCGGCTTTCACACTTTAGCTTCAGGACTGAAGGTGTTTTGAAAAGCAATATTTCCATATCCACTCCAAAAGAGCACAATTCATGAACATTTCATGGCCACGCATTCATAGTCTGTTTACTTCCCATTACTGCATCAGGTAAGGATTTCCTGAAGCATTTAAACATCACTTGCCTACTCTTATACAACAGTAACCAGTCAAATCACTGATTTTTCTCACTATTCAGCATGCATTCACCAACAACTTTATTGGCCTTTCACCAATGCTAAAACCCCTTAGGAAAAGGAAAATACCACAAGACTTTTCTATTCTACCACTTCTCACGCACTGCCTTTCTTAAGTTTCATTCCAACAGAAACAACCCTTGAAAAGGATTCTCTGAACAGGATGGGAGAAAAATGAGGTCTTTTATCAGCACTGGCATTACTCAGGCTCTAGTTTTAAAGGGCTGTCTCTCTCAAAACAAGCCCTGCACTCCCTTCTGCCCACACAAGACCAAGTTGACCGCAAGAAGAGTATGTCTCTCAAGACGCCACAGTCTCAAATTCTGCTATCATAAAGCAACGATGTGAAAAGAAAACGTGTACCATGCTTGTAAAACTTTATATTATTTGAGTATAAAAGCACCGAGATGTGCCCTTCATATGTGAGTGGGATATCTACAAGAGGGCAGGGTCTGACATTATATTGAAGTGAAGAGTCATTGCAGGGGACAGCCAGGGCCCTCACCAGGGGGTCACACTGATCTGCTCCTTGCTGTGTGTACAGGCTTTTTCTGGTCTAGTTGCTTGGCATGGTGATCTTAGCAGAACCCATTGTGAATTATTCAAGGCACACATAATGGGTTACTGTAACGAGAAACGGCATGACAGGAAAATGGAGATGATATAAAGTGCTCTTTCAAGACTTCTGCTCTCACTGCAGACGACTCCCAGCAATACATGTCATGTCAGTGCAACCTGCAGCCTTAATGCAGGATGAGACCACGGGCAGACAGCCCAAGCATTCTGAGTGTTCAGCAAAGAACACCGATTATGATATGCTTCTGCTTTTCAAATTTCTGTCTGCATATTTAATGTTCTTCTATGCATCCGGGATGAAATATTCACAAGGATGACACACAGAGAGGAGTAATCACAGGCAGCAATGGCCTCCTGACAGGGCTTCTGTCCAGAAATCTTTTCACAGCTTGCAGAACAGTCAGGAACCCAAACTTCACAGCTAGCCCCAAGCAGTATCCTTCTGTGGGCATTTAATTAATTTCATGTTCATCAGCCGCAAAGCTCAGCTGAGCCGTCTGTCCCATGGGCTCTTTATAAAGAGCTGGGATACGTGCAATAAAAATGGGAAAAAATGACATTCAAAAATGATTACTCTCTGGTCACACCATTCCGACAGTATAAGGTGTTTTGTTTTCAAGAAGTATGAGAACTTTGAAAGTGCAGTTGCTTGCTCGTCGCCGCTTCTCAGAAAATTGGGATAGGGGAAACCCATGGTCAGTATAATATACTCATTGGACAATCTTTTCACCGATATCTTTTCTAAAGGTTTCCAGTCACTCAATGCAACAGAAACAAATATCAATCATGAGGAATTAAAAGGCCACATGGTTCTAAACTAACATAACATCTTACTATTCTCTGAACATTTAAAATGGAAACAACTTCCCTTTTAAAGCAAGATCAGAACATTAATATCTTTATCTTCATCTTAAACTGTGAACCCCTTTTTTTCCCCCCACCATAATCCTGCCTAGCAAGCATCCTACAAGGCTGGGTTACGGCCCCCAGGTCTGATAAGAGAAGCCCCAGTAATAAGGTTCTCTGAATATTGACATGAATCTGGCTCTGCACTGAGACTGGGTAATGCACAAAATATATACTTTTACTCTTCACCATTACATTTGGCTTGAACTACTAACAATGGTGGGAATGTGGCATTCAAATGTTTTGCTAGAAGAGAACCATTTGAAGCACAATATATATTCATATACCTATATCCGCATGCTACCAGGGATGGACATTTTTTTTAAATTTAGAAATGACAGTTATTTTTACTATATACCACATATGAAACAACTAGGGATTTTTCATTTACACATGGCTGAGAAGCTGCACAGACCACTGATTTGCTGTGATTCAAGAATTCATGGTGTTAGTATCATCCTTCAGCATGAAACCTCTGTAATAGAGTCTGCATGATGCATAACACCTAGCGACCAGAATCTACTGTGTCTTGTAGCTACTCCCATTTTGTGCTTGGTACTGTCTCGTTGTCGAAGCTTTTTATCCGAATATCTCAAGGTTCTCTCCGGAAGGTTTTAAAAAAACATCTCAGTTCTTTGTTTTGGCTAAAGTACATCTTACACCTTCAAAACCTTCAAAAAGGTTTCAGCATTTCAGTTAGGTACGGAAAACAGCAAAAAAAAAAACACCCACTGCCAAACAACCTAGGACCCACTCCTGCAGATCTTAAACTTTATTAAACATGTGAATCCGAGAAGAACATTTATGCATTTGTCACTTAAGACAGCAAATGTTTGCTTTCCAGAGAACCATCTGAATTGTGCCACTTATTTTTTGTCAAAATCTGTTTTCAGCCTGTCACCCAGTAGTGCAGGACTGCTTTGAAAATACTGCGGGTGACTCATCTCCTCAAGCCCATTCTTAAAATAGGCTGCAGAATTGTCAATGAACAGCGCCTGCCTCCTGCCACCAGTGAGCACTCATTCACATTAAACACTTCGTCACCTTGCAGTTTATCAGACGTGCATCCCAGCATTCCTCGCCAAGCTGACAAAGAAAGATGCTCTTCATGGCAGCTATTCTCAAGTTTTCTATCTGAAGAACGGGCTACCTGCCATTTCCAAATGGTCTTCACGGCATGACTCAGCCCCTGCTGACCTTCCGCAGAAGCACACTGTCACACTTTCCCTCCCTCAAGCATGTGGCCGGCCTGGATGTTCTCAGCTGTCGCCCACTTGCAAGGCCGGTCATCCGTCCTCGGGTTTTGTGACATCGCAAGCGCTGCCATCGCTTTGGTGAAGAGTCAGATCTTCCTTGTGAAGAGCGTCGTCGCGACAACGAGAAAACAAAGCTCTCTGAAGCACCAAGCGCCCACACAGAGGGAGGCTGAAATGACCTTGAGCAACAGCTGAAATCGTGTGGAAAACCCGCTGAAACACAATGCTTTATTTATAGCTCAAAAACAATCAGAATTTTCAATTTTCCTGTTTTTTTCCTCGGCAAGTTTACAAATACTAATTTTTAAGCTATAGATGCAAAGCATCTTCAGTTCATTATGTCTGCTGCAGCATACCGCTTTGTGGTTGCTACAGACTGACCATTCCCTAATGTGTTTGAACCGTGTTAAAAATGATGCAATGCAGCTTAAGTCAAAAAACAAATTAGAAATATTCAACTTTTTGGGATAATTGTATCCTAGCTTGCTAGAATCTTTAAACAAACTCTGATTTTGCGTCTCTGAAACAAACAATCTGGTAGGTGTTAAAAGACCAATGAAGACGGACGAGTTCAGGTTTTTATTGTCACAGTCTCTTTAATGCTTCTACTGCTGGCAGCTCTGTGGTCTGTCTTGTCACAGATGGCATAGCGTTCTGCTGACCACACAAGGCCTCCTGTCTGTCTCACACAAAGCAGCTGTGGTGAGGGGGCTGTAACATCTGCTCCCCATTCATTTAGGTCAGATCTCCCAATCCCCGCTTACAACGAAGCCAAGATCCTTTTCGTGGTACGTCTACACAACCAGAATACTGAAACTTAGTCCCCAACAGTGGGAAATCTTTGAAATTCAGATTTCCCCTAACAAACATGAGGGCACAAGTGGAACTTATGTGGAAGTGCATTTAAAACTGATAACAGGAGACCTTTCTGTTCACAAATTGCTATGGGAATAAGAAACAACCTACCCAGCCATGAGGTTGAAGCAGGTACCTGGACGTCTTTAAAGAAACAGCTGAATGTGATCCTTGGATCAATTAACTACTACCAAATGGGCCGAATGGATGCTCCTATCTGATCTTTCATACATTCCTAACCTGGAGACCCATCCTCCTTAAAAATACTACAATGCAACACCATTTTTTTTCCTTTCTGCTGGTTTTCAAAACCCAGGTTTCCTCCATAAGGTATGTGGTGCACATGTTCTAAATGACTTGGGAAGGCACTAAAAAAACTGTAGTTATTGGAAGAATGCTTTAGTGGAATCATATCAAAATGATTTCATGTTCTACATCAATTGAGATACAGTGCAGTTTTTTTACATAACGATAAAAATTCACAAAAATAAAAGCATCTGATGTCAAGAATCAAGTGTCAAGCAGACCACTGACCCCCTTCTCTCTGATTTAGCATCACCTCTGCAGCTCCCTGGAAGATTAAAAAGAACGGATAGATGGTACTGAGTTATTCTGTGGATTAGCTGTCATATAAGAGGATTTCCAAATAAATAATGGCATGGCGATGCAGTGGTTAGCACTGCTGCCTTGCAGTGCTGGGGCCATGGATACAATTCTATAACAGGGGTGCTATCTGTGTGGAGTATGTATGTTCTCCCCATGTTCACATTGGTTTCCTCCAGGTGCTCTGGTTTCCTCCCACTGTCCAAAGACATACTAGTTAAGTAGTTTCTAGGAAAACCAGCTATTATGCCCTGCGATGGACTGACTGACATCCTACCCAGGGTGTACTCTGCCTTGTATCCATTACTTGTTGGCCTAGGATATAACCCCAGACTCTAACTTGGAAGAAACAGCTAGAAAATGGATGGATGGGTAATCTAATTCATTAAACATATTGCAAGCAAAATATGTAAAAAGGTTCTGAACCATAGTAAGATAGAAGATAGAAGTACGACAGGCTGTAATTTTGCTACTGTGGTTATCATCATATAAATAGTACACTGTGGCATCCTTAAAACTTTTCCTTCATCAGCATCCTTTTCTGAAACCTCACCATTACAAACAGGAATATTTAATACATGCACATGCTGTAGAGAGATAGTTTCATTCTAAATTCATGATATCAAGAATGATATTACTGCTGAAATGGTGCAGTTTTTGTCTCTCTTTGAGACTGCGTTCTCCTGCACCCCCACCGAACAGTTCAACAGAAAACATTCTCTCTCTGTCTCCCTGTGTCACTTCGCTCTGTTCAGTGACTCATCCTCCATCAGCGTCAGGGAGATGAGAACATGCTGACAGGCTTGTTACCTCCGGCACTCAAGAGCAGGCTTCTTTCATGGCGTTGTTTCCAGTCTGCAGAACAGAAAGACCTGAACAGCTTCTATTCGCTTAGTTTACTGATAATGAGTTTGGTGCCCAGGCGAGGAGGAGGAGGAGGGGTACAGGTTCAGACTATACAGCCCTGACTCAAACCTTATAAACCATCATCGCAGGATCTTGCTGAGATCAAGAAGCCCACAGAAACAAGCTTAACCCATCGAGAACTGAAACAGGATCATAAAAAAACAGCCAAAGCCCTCCTACATCTATGCTTTTGCTTTTGAGGAGGCACACATGCCCAATATTTATAAGGTTTGCTGCATTATAGCTGTGATGTATGGTTTTTAGTTGAAACTAATAAGCAAATGCAATAATCTAAGCCAGATGCAGGTTCTTTCATAGATAATGAAACCACTGTAGAGGGCAGATGACCTCTCAACTCGATAAAGATCCCTAATCAATATCTTAAGTGTGAACATGATACAATTCTCTCTCTTCCTGATTTTGTTGCAACCATCCTTCTTATCTGTTTCCTCATACTATCATGTGCAGTACTGGTGACTGCTCCACAAAAACAATGAATCAATATTACCACCAGTATAAACATCACCACCAGAACCAATAATAAACTCAGACCACAGGATTAGACTTGAAAAAGAGGTGAAGGTAAATGTAGAGAAAAAAAATACACTTTTTCACACCAATAGTCCTTTAGACCAAACTTTCGTCTACAGATAAATTATCTATTAGCAAACATAGAATAAGGAGAACTTGAATAATGACCTCTGGTTTTGATGTTGTATGGTATTTTTCTGTAGGAAATCACAAATGACTTTGTGGATTACCAGGTTTATTTACACAATTTAAATTGATTCACTCAACCTCAGTGATTGGGAAGAGAATACTTACTAATACTTCACAACTCATTTAATTAAGATCCACCTAAACACATGCAAAGCTTAACCAGGAATTGAACTCCAACGCACTGAGGAATTCTATCAATGTTTGTGTTTGCACTAATAATAATAAACAACAGTTTCTTATTTCAAATGAGGAACATGAACCAGAGGGCACAAATGGAAACTAGGTGGAAGTGTATTGAAAAATTAGTAAAGTAGTCTAATCGTCTCGGTACAACAGTCAATAAATTCAACGGCTCAATGTCAGTTGACGTAAAGTTAAGCATCATGTCTCTCAATTTTCCTAGGAATGTTCTGGTTCTTTGTTTACATCATACCATTTATCTTCAGTTTTTCCACATCAATCATTTATTTAAGTTGAATTAATCTAAATAATGTAAAGTACATGGCTGTCACTCATTTACAACACAAAGACAGTAACTTCGCAATGAGCGGCATTTGACCACTGCACAGGAAGCTCCAATAAGATAAAGAAAAAAGGTTGCTTAGTCTCCGGGCATTTAAAAAATAGTAAACATGAACACACTTATAGCAACGTGCTTTCACCTATAAACAATAATGTAGCATTTATGATTCTGAACAGACCGCACAAATCAAAATAATTAACAATCGCTACCCCAGAACAGATTCAGCTGATTCAGAGACAGACGTCTCCATTCATGTATAACAAATGAAATTAAAGGAGCACATGAACAAAGGCTCAAACCACGGACATGACACTCTTTCAGCATTAACTCAGCTTCAACAAAAACAGTTTTCATTCTTCACTATTACCATCCAGAGGATCGTTCTAATGGGCATGCCGGAACAAAGTACATTCCCAATCCCCTTAAAAAATTAAATAATTTTATAATTCCATTTTTTAAAGAAAAAAAAGATAGCTACCTACTCCATACTGCAAAGTGACAGCAGACAAATTACGGATCTGTGTAGGAATCATTTCCAAGGGAACTAACTTGAAACATGTCAGAAGAGCAAAGAGATTACCAGTTTCAGTTTTTGGGCTTTTATTTTTCTTCCCAAATAACAAACCTCCTATAAAATAAGAAACTGAAAACCAACACAAAATCCCACGGCGTTAAAAAACATGTATTTTCTGTGTGTAATCACTGGTAGTGACTGGCTTGTGAAGGACGGGGGGTAGGCCTACCTGTGATACACTGGATGTGACCATCCTCGCGTCGTATCGTGAAGGATTCGCCGGGGTTCACCTGCACTAAGATCACCTGGAGAGGGGAGAGAGACGATTCCAATTAACAAAACATTTTTTTAAGAGTGAATTTGACATGTTTAATTGATTATGTGTGTGCTCCGTTATAAAGACGGAGTCCCAAAAATCCGAATCACCGATATAATGTTGAGTGGTCTGTTTCCAGTCTGTAGTATTCGTAACTACAATTTTTGTACCAGAATGTAAAAGGAAATTAGAATTACACTTCTATCATTTTTAGGAGCAGATCTGCTTCTGACAAAGGATTTTAATGAGAAAGGGGGTATGCAGCCAGTCTTAAAACAACAACCTGTGCATGGGTTTAAAAGCAAAATGAAATATTGGGGTGAATGCAAATGACTGGACAGTTTACATCCCTCAGAGTCATTTCAGAGGTTCACAGCTGACTTGAGGTAGAGGTTCCAGGTTACCTATCCACCTGATTATGGCATCTACAAAGTAACAGTAGCTAGTTTTCTGCTGAATTTGGAATGGGAAATATTGCCACACTCAACATGCCTCCAGATCCTGCATATACAAATAGAAATAAAAACCAGCCTTGTTTTCTGAGAGTGCAGATTTGTAACATGTTATATAACGTCTGGAACATAAGCTTTTGCCTGAAGAGGGGAAGTATCACCTGATACTAAATAACACGGGGGAGAAAGTGTGGACCTCAACTTTAATTCTACAGGAGGTTGCCTGTTCACAGAGAACTTCTAGTCTACTCTAGTCCCCTTTCTAAACACACAAGGGTTTGAGTAGGTCCTAACCATGCTGCAAGGAGTCGAGGTCTTCCACGTTCTGGAAGCAATAGAACTTGACTACTGCAGAAAGGAAATCCTGGTCCCTGAGGATTGGAGTGGTGTGTCAGCATGTTTTCATTCCAGCTCACCCTTTTGCTCTTTGCAGAGTGGTGGCACTGTGGCTAAGGATCTACACCTGTGACTGGAAGGCTGCCGGTTCAAATCCTGTGGCCAGCAGAGGACCCCTACTCCGTTGGGCCCCTGAGCAAGACCCTTAACACCCCAGCCGCTCCAGAGGTGCCATATAAATGGCTGACCCTGCGCTCTGACCCCAAGCTTCTCTCTCCTTGTCTGTGTGCCTGTGTGTCTTGTGGAGAGCAAGCTGGGGTATATGAAAAGACAAATTCCTAATGCAAGAAATTGTATATGGCTAATAAACTGATTTCTTATCTCTTCTTATCAATGTAAATCAGATTATCACTGGCTTAACAGTTATGCAGGTGTTGCTGTTTTAATGAGACCCAGAACACGTACAGACACACCAGCACCAGGACCAGGTCTGGACAGCCCAGCCCAGATCTACATACTCACAGAACTACAGGGGAAAATGGGCAAGTCCTAATCTGATTTATTTGTTTGATGCATCAAATGAATACAAATAGAACACATGGCACATTTATATTTACTTACAACTTCTGGTAAGGTTACATACAGAAGTCTAAACTTAAAACTACAAATTTAAAGAAGTGCACTGCAGTGATAGGAAAATTAGTTAGAACAATGACAAAAGAAAGAGCGATGATATGGGAGACATCTCCACATGAGATGAATTAATTATGGTATCACAGGTTAGTGTTTTACGCACACTTTTCTGTCCAATTTTGCCCATTTTACTAGATAGTGTATTCCTTTATAGCAGAAACTAAGGAAACAAAAATATTCCATTCAAGACATTTAAAATGCTTGGAAAATTAAAAAGAATGTTGAAAAAACACATTATATTACATGCAAGCAGTAGGAATATTTATTATACATATCAAAGGAGCAGTGATGAACTTAAAAAAGCAAACCTATGAACAACATTTAGCCATTTGCTCTTCCCGGGAATGTGGACAAGAAAAAAGAAATGACTGAACAGCAGTAAGCAAATTCAATGGACGTGTGCTTGTTGAATAAAAACAAGGGAATTTTAATCAAGGGAGGTTTTGTTCAAATTATACAGTACATTCATAAGACCTTATTTGGAATTGCTCACAGCTTTGATCACAAAATTACAAACCTGTAAGAATCAATCCAAAGAAGACCTAACATTTACATTTTTGAGCTTAATCCTGTCCTACAGGATTAGCCTGACAGGCCAAAAGAACTGATCCATTTAGTCTTGGACCAAGAACTTGATTTAAATGGGCCTTTGCCACCTGCCTTATGGTCTGGTCATAATGGCAAATAACTTGGCAACAGCAGTTCATTCCCTATTCTATACACAAAAAGCAGCTTTCGAGAAAAGCACCTTCCACATGACTGTGAGAAGGAGCCCTCTGAAGCTGTGAGCCAAACACAGCTACATGCCAAGGTTTTTCCATGAACGCTTCTAAATAAACGCACATAAGAAACGTGACAGTGCAAGTCTCCTTTGAGTCTTCCACTTGGAGGAAAAGAATTATGCTGTGTTTTTTTTTTTTAATTAAAAAAACTCTGGCTGTTTCCAGCTACACATTGTGTGGGTGTATCATATTCGTGCACGTCTTCACACCCTGGTTAGAAATTTCCAAACACTTGTGGAGCTCACGAGGAGTGGGTGGGTGGGGGAATGCTCTTTTGTATAAACCCATAGTGTTCTCCGACAATCTGCGTGGGAGAGAAAGAGAATCCTGTTGCTGATGGTGGTCCATGCCCCCCTTTTAGTCCGGAAGAGCTAAGGAGACAGAGCCCTGGGAAGAGGTAAGGCAGACCCTCGGAATACTAATGAAGCAATTATAGAGCTGGATACAGCTGGGGGAAGACCGATCCCTCCCTGTTTTCACAGCGGGAGAGGAAATGAGACTTACTGCATGGAATTCAGATCCAGTTTAGAATTCAATTGTGCAACTGCACTGCTGAAGCAAAAAGGCAAATTGCGCATACTAATATTTCTACTTTCCAGCAAACTAACACAAAACAAGGTATCTAACATCTGATGTTGGCTTGTATTGGAGATCCTTATAGATCACTAATCAGAAATTGTCACCATGGCTTGGCAACAGGTTCTTATTCATGCCAGTTTTTTGGACAGTTATACATGTCTTTCAGAAATTGAAATATGATTCCACTTTGCGAAAAACTATATATTAGATGCTGCAGAAAACTGAATATATCAATAGGGGCTTTCTGTAAGGTGATATTACAATTCTTGTAAAACTGGTAGAAGTTTCATTCCTAGATGATAACATAAATCTTCTAGTGTAAATGACAGCTAGAATGACAACAAAACAGGAGCGATGCAGTCAATTAATATGACAGTTATTACTAAAGGCTCTGCATCTTCCTATGATTGTATGCAAATACATTTTACATAATCATAAGGAGATGCAGATATTCCAGCTGCAGATGTACAACTACGTATCAATTTTAATATATAAAAATAACCTTTAATTTCATATAGGATTGCTTAAATTTGTGCTAGATCTATATAGCATTGTTCATAGCATTAAGATGATAAAGTGTACGACACAAAACCTTATTCAATGCATAATTTCACTGGTTGTCAAGAAATGAACAAGCTTAGCTAATTTTGCCCTTCTGAAAACTCCAGCTGCGCCATCTATAGCTTCACCTCGAAGAAATTGAGACACTTTTCTGGGAAGACTTTCAAGATTACCGTCTGATGCTTTTACTCACAGGAAGAGGTCAAAACTTTTCTACTCATCAGTTTTAATAAATCGAAAAGCTAAAAGGAAATATATTTCAAGCCTGTGATTCATGGTATATACCGGGCAGGACATATACAGCTCTTCTGGGGACAAACACATTGGTGTTGAGGCACCAACACATCATAACAGTTCTGCCTATTTAGAGCTGTATTTACTACAAACACTTAAAATTGTCTTAAAATTATGAACTCTACCATAAGTGAAACTATTATCATGTGAATGTATAATTAATTACTGACAGAGCTACCATCCTAGTGAGCACTATTTACTTCTGTCAGAATATACATCAGCTAAGACAGCACATTCAACAGCTGAATTCTCAAGTATGGACAAATTACCTCACACTACCTACCATACCTACAAAGCCCCAAAGAGTGCCAAACCCACTATATTAAAAGAGTGACCCTGGGAACCATTTATTTCCAATTCAGGGTCATGGGGGAGCCAGAGCCTACCCAGGCAAACAAGGGGAGCAGGGCAGGATAAACCTTGGACAGGGCACCAGACACTCACACACCTAAGGCCAATTCTCCTAGAATCCAATTAACCTGCCAATAGGTTTCTGGACTATGGGAAGAAACCAGAGCACCCGAACGAATCATGAATGTGGGGAGTGCATACAAACTCTACACCCTCCTATCTTCTTGATAAGTACTCAAGAACTGCCCTTGCAACAGATCTAAACAGTATAACAGTACAGTTGATAAACTATAATCCTTTAAAAAGAGTCAGACACTTGAAGTACCCTAAGTTCTTAACATAGGATACAAATACTTTGACTAAAACATAAGCAAGTTATGAGTCAGAGGACTCAATGACTATTTTAGAAGTCATCATTAAGTAACAATCAACTAAATTTAATTAACACCATTAACTATTTTTTGTTAGCCCCAAAACTACCAAAGTAGTTGTGTTTCAGTCATTAATAAACAAATCATACCTAATGTTTCACAAAGAAAAAATGGATTAGGCATGTGTTAGTACACTAATGCTACTATTTACACAGAATTGTAGCTACGCCAGTCTCTGCACAGAGCACCACAAGCTGCCTTAGTGTGCTCACTCATATGATGGTTTACAGAGATGACACAGCTTGATCTCACTATACTTTGTTACAAATTCCACTCATTTTTTTCTATTTTTAAGAAATAAAAATGCAGAACAATAATGACTTTAGTAATAAGAAAAATGTCTCAATAGTCCTTGAGTTCAGATGCAATGATCAAAATTAAGTTTAGTGATGATGGTGTGACAAGACTGCATAACTGCAGTACTATAAAACTATAAAATTGCATCATTATTCCTTCTTATAGACCCATAAGCCAAGTAATCCCAAAAAATAGTTCTAACTAAATTATCTCCGCATTGGTCCATGTTAATTGATACAGTCAGCTCTTAACCCGTGAAGTGTTGATTCAAGACTTCTTTCTCTACTGGAAACCAGGCTCCAGGGCAACAGATCCTTCTCGTGTGCAGCCCCACGTCTATTAATCAGACAGCCCAGATCCAATCAATTAACATGTAAATTCAATCTTACTCTTGATTTCACCAAGCCAACATGTTGTACGTCTTTGCTTGAGGTTCTTTGACCAAATCTACAGATTATTTTTTTAAATTGGGGCCTTACGTGTTAGTGAACAAGTAACTACAATAATGGACACAAAGAGGATTTAGAATCACAGAAAATTGCAAGCAGAAGGTATTCAAAGAGACACGCTTGCAATTAGTGGAGTACTCCAGGGGTCAGTATTAGAACCACTACTCGGGTACAGTTCGAAAACCAGTGAAGTATGTACAGTACATGGTCTGTAATAGGAGGATTGATAAACACTAGAACCTGCAAACAAAATTCAAGATTACTTAGAAAAATCTTGCAAAAGATAGGAAATCCAGAATTTAAACAAAATACTTTTTGGAAAAAAAACATTTATGTTGACACATCATTTACATGATCTAGACAATGTGAGGAAGCAATAAAAAGGCAAAAAGAATGTAAGTATATATGGTTAAAAGCAAAAAATGGAAATCAAAGGATATTCTGTAGGGCAGAATAATGCAGCATCAGTTAGTTGCCTCTTTGTGGTGTTTGTATGTTCTCGTATTTTAGGGGTTTCTTCCCCCAGTCCAAAGACATACACGTAGGTTAACTGACTTCTGGGAAAATGGGGCCTGGTGTGAGCGAGTGTGTGTCTGTGCTTTTGTCTGTGTTCACCGTGATGGACTGGTGTCCCATCCAGTGTGCATCCTGCTTTTTCCCCCGTTTCTTGCCAGGATAGACTAACTCCCCTGAGCCCCTGTATTGGATAAAGTGATTCGAAAATGGATGGATGGAGGATACTCTGCTAAAATTGTAAATTAACTAGTAAGGCATAATTTAGAATTTGCTGTACAATTAAACTACAGTAAATACTGTATATATTAGATATTGCTGCTCTGGAATCAGTCCAGAGAAAAGTAACCTTGTGAATATTGATGTGCTTTCCAAAGGAAAAAGAGAGAATGTTCACCACTGAAAGGCTGATGGATCTGAACCTTTTTAGTCTTAAACAGACTACTTGAAGAAGACTGCAAGAAAACAAACAATGTCAACCCAATGGACTTTGGAGAAAAAAACAGATGCCTCAAAATTGAACTACAGAGACAGCTACACAAATTACACAAAGAGTTGAGGGAAGCTGATACACTAGTCGTTAAAGAAAACAGCTGGATATTAACCTAAGATATATTTGCTTTGAGCTACTTTATGGGCTGAATGTCCTCCTCTCATTTGTAACTTTTCTTATATTCCATATCAAATTATAGGGCTATATCAAAAAGCCCTAAATATTGCTTTTATTTTGACAGACAATTATTGTAACAGTTGGACATACAGGCTGCCTTTGCATGGGTAAGCAACACCTTACAATACTGGACAATTTGTTATCTAGGAATATGTTAAAGATGAAAAAAACTGATTTGTCATAGTAAACGCCAGTGTACTGCTGGAAGCTCTCCTGCAGTTGTTTGCTATGTTAGTGATAAACAAATTTTAACATTATGTAGTAATAAGGGTGGACATCTGTGCCCTGGTCTTCCATGTAGGTTTGGAAAATGGTTCAGTGTGTCAAAGCAAGGTTTTGAACCAGGAACCTCTTGCTAACAGCACTTCATTGTAACCACCATACTAATTAGCATATAAAGCCTAACACTTTGACAGATCAAAAGATGTTGCAGGACAGTTTTAAATCTGCTAAACTTCAGATTTATAAGACGCCATTTTTAACTTTAAAAGGAAACTGGGCACTGGGTATTGTTCAAATGACTAAAAAAATCAATGTTTCAGTTCTTCCTGCCCCTTGCAATAAAGCCTGGATTAGCAAACAGCATGCACTTCCTCTCCAACGACCACATTTAAAAAAAACGCCACACAATAGACGGATCCTGAATGAGAAAGCAGATTGCTAATGAGCTATTAGCACCGCATTAATCTTCTACTAAGGAGACTCAGTCAACATCTGCTACACTTGAATCGAAGCCCTCTTCCTGTGCAAAATCCCTTTATCCTTTTAGAAGCAGTTGCAGCAAAAATGAACTTAAATTGATTAAATTAGGCAGACTACTGTTAGAAGAGTAAAGTAATACAGTGTACTATTAATGCAACAAAATTTGCTCTTCTACAGAAACTTAAAATGAAAGGTCATTTTTTCTGGCTGCTGCTCTGGGGCTATTAATGCTTTCCCTAACTGTTTTCACTAACACAAAGGCAACCCTGGCACACACCAACAAAATAACTGAAAGGCATCAAATTCTACCTCCGCTTTCTGTCGGAAAGCTACAGTGAAGTATCTGACTTCACACAACATCCAGCAGTTTTCCTCCTGCGCTGACAACGGCACCAGGCTCTCCATCAGAATCCCCATTCATGAAGATGAAGAGCAAGGCTGGTGAGGGGGTTTGTTGTGCCACAGGGCATCTGCAGCTCCCACTCTGTGAGCAGGGATGAGCGTGTCTCTGTTCTGGGCGTGTGTGTGTGAGGGTTGAAGTGAATGAGGTCTTGTCTAATTTAAATTTAAGCTGTTCCCCCATCTGTGGTTTCTGTTTTGCCGATTTTTTTTTTCCTCAAGCCATGTCACTAGCTCATTAATTCCTACAATTTCTTCAGCAGGCCAGCTCCAACCTCAGCTCTCAACTGATGTCCACTCGATGTTAAGAGAAACAGATACGCACGGGGAAAAAAAAAACAGCACATTGAAGAAAACAGCCACTTACTGTCGCCCGCATCACTTGGTTTCATTCAGATGCTTTTACTACAGGCAGGAAAGGCAGCTCAGGGCTTCAGCAGTCACAACACACAGGAGGACCCAACCTCTCCCGCTCACAAAGCAACGAGGCAATCCGACCCAGGATCGAAGGCATCAGGCCTGACTTCTCCGAGCCCCCACACCAAAGTAAAAAAGAATCACGCCCGGAGTTCCTCCTGAAACATTCCTCATTTACATGACATGTGGAGATGGGATGCCGCAGGTACAGCCAATTATCATAGGAGCCATCACTTACAGCGCAGAGCTTCAAGCCGAGCCTCTCCTATTAAATTAGCCCCGTGTACAGTGCATCTTCCCCAGCTAGCGCACATGAATATGTTGCGTCTCTATGGCAACTGAGTCAACAAATAGCTGCAGCCGCATCTGCAGCTAGATAAAACTATCAATGTCAATCACTTCAGGGGGGGGAAAAAGCCTTCTTCACTAACGCAGTAAAAACGCTTATGTTTCCCCCTCCTTTCTTCTACCAATAGCAGCCAGAGGCTATTAAAGAAAACCAAAGACGGTGAGAGAAAAAAAGAGAGAAAGAAAAGGTAACAGGTTTCCCAGAGGTATCAGGAGCTCTACTTCCACATGAATTGTTCAGACTGAGCCAAATCCATCTACGCTTGTCGGCTGACGTGTACTGCTATGCAGTGCTCTCTCTCCCTCCCTCGCTCGCTCTCTCATTCAGAGCTCACGCCCCAGTACCTTCTATTTATATGGTCATCAATAGCCCCCAGGACAAGGCAAACGAGTTACTGTTAATATCCGCTCGGGTCACAACAGCACCTTTGACAAAGGATAAGCAAAGTGCCACGTGAGGAGGGAAATATCAGGTGCCTTCGAACAACTGAACAAAAGCCTAGAATTTTGACAAGACATGGCTTAAAACAAACAAAAAAAAAGACTAGGGATATTCATGATATTCTTATTAACAAATGGATGTTACTTATCATATGCAGGTACAGACAGTGAACTTCTGTTTCCCACTACTGCACTACAGTATCAAGGATGACCATATATCTAGACATTTTTCTATAATATAACTTAAGTTGTCCTGGACTGATCAGAGTAACACCTGTTGTGCTATTGATTAATATTCGGTCTGCTGACAAGTTGATAGTTCACAATCTGTCAAAAATAAACCATGTCTTCTCTACAGATATACAATATCCTTTATTTTCTGTATGAGGCATTGAGGAGTAGGGGACTCGACACTTGGCATGACCGTTTCCAATGGCACCAAAAGCACCAGTGTACTATCTTTATCAGGACTATGCCTTTTCCTCACAGGCTGAAACTCAATACGCTACATTTTACATCTAAACTGAAAAGTCCTTTTTTGTTTTTGTGGACTTAAAGGGGAACTGCAACACTATTTTCATATTATGGGGTTAGAAAGTATTTAGCAATGATGAGAGCATTTCAAACCACAAAAGTAAAATGTACACAGTAACGTGTAAAACCTTAAGTTGATGAGAATTTTAGGCCAATAGCCTACCAGCAATCAACTCACAAACTGGATTGAATACCCCCACTTCATTTTTCCCTAAATGTCTGGACACACCAGCGTCAAAAAGAAGCAGCAGCAGTAGAGGTCAGCAAAGCTTCTGAGCATGTGTTCCCCACTGCAGGATACTTTCCATTGGCTTGGTTCAATGTGTTGGCTGAGCTGAACCAAACACCAGTTAACTCTGGAGCATTCTCTAGACAGATACATTCACATATCAAGGAATCATGAGGATACTCAGACATAAGACATGTAACAATACTTCTATGAGACAGAAGAGTTCCCTTATTGCAAAAAAAAATTAAAATGGCAATGGTTGCAGTGTCAGACTGTCAAGAAAACTACCCTGATCGAGATGACCCCTGGCCAAAGAGAACTCAAAAAGACAGGGAAAGTTGCATAGCTAAGGTTTAGGATCAAACTAGGGAGGGAAGGGTTGAAATATCAGGTTGATTTGTCTACAGAAGACTAGCAACCTGAACAGATAATCTGCTACACTACTTAATATGATGGTCATATTAGAGAATTGGAAACTGCACTATAATCACCACAGCAACCAGCACACTGGTCACTCAATGGGTTGCTGTGACAATGACATCCAGTAGGTGATCAGTTCCACCTGGCTATTTAAAAGCTGCTCTGCACTACTATGACACTCAGATTAATTTCCTTTTCTTAGCATTCTCAGTGTGTGTACCTTGTGTACCTTCTTGAGCGTTCTTCGTTGGACCTTGCTTATGGAGTTTTCTCTGAACTGTTTTATTGGTTTTAAACTTGGTTTTGCTCTCTACAACTTCACTCACTAACTTCCCCGGTACTGTGACCTCGAGTCCTCCTGCCTACAGCCCCTGCTTGTTTTTTTTTTTACTACATCTTTGAACCGTGTTTTTTCTGGTTGTTCGTCTGCTGCTCAGGCTCACTGCTTACTGACTACCTCACCTGCTCTTGGATCCAGCTCACTGCCTCAGACCACTGCACTCAAGCATGTAAGTGCAGTGGTTCTACAAATATACAGTATCTTTTCCTGCATCACACTAGACATTAACAAGGTCCATTAATCTAGACCATGTTTCAGATGCAGACCGGAAACCAGAAAGCAATTTACCTACCAAAGTTTCAAATCAGTCAATCTTTTAAGGCTGCTTGGAGCAACTTACCTACCCATGGATCTACCTTACAATATTAAATTGGGAATGAGAATTAGATAACAGGTAAATATGTATTTAAGAGTTTTCTAGCTTTCAGATTCCAACACTTTTAAAAGGGTGCTGGAACACAAGAGTTGTGTTATGCTTAGAAAGCATAACACAACTCATAGAAAGCATAACACAACTTATGCTTAGAAATTCTGGAGAGAAATGGACTGCCTGGCCCACTTATATGCATATGATCTAGAATCGGCCAACACCGTTATATTAATGTCAAATAGTCAGGTAACCAAATTAAACTTTTTAGCACAACATGGGATATTTAAGCAATGTATGAAAGAGTAGTTTAAATGACTGGATTGCAGCTGACCAAAGTCCCAGCACAAGAAGAGAAAAGGTCAATACTAGCAGGTGTATAATGACAATATAGCTATGCAAAAAGATCCTCTGGATCACTAGGAAATGCAGAATTAGCTAAACAGGTCAAGGATTTTAGCTTGGAGTATTCTCAAAATTAAAAATTTCAGATCAAAAATATCTTCAGGTTCAAAAGTTCCTTCATTCATATAAGCAAATAGCACGCATTCTGAAGATGCAGCACATAATCAGTGGAATTTCTTTACTCCTCACGTAACCTGATTGTTTGGTTCCCTTTGCCGTTTAGTTTGAATGCACTGTATGTGCCTTGGCAGTATCAAAGTAACCCTTGCTGTGCATCTGACCCCAGGGACATTTGCTTTGAGAACGTTCTTTTTGAGCCCCTTGGTGTTCGAGTCTGATAGGGAGCAGCGTGTGATATCCAAAGACGTAGAAGGAGCAAGTATGCTTTTGTCAAACTCACTGACCTAAATTAGGGAGAAATGGCACGCAATGTTTTTTTTTTGTTAATCGGCCCACAAATTAGGCCAATGACGTCAAAAGCCCAGCTAGCAATGTTATCTGTGAGTGAGAGAGACAATAACTGGTCTTGGATGGCAATTGTTTACTCTAGTTACTTGACACACAGTTTTACTTTTTCTTTTCTTGTGGAAGAAAACATGTTCATCTTTTTCACCAGTCACAAGTAATCGTGACTATACTCAAATTTCATCTGGCTGACTGTGAATGATGTGAAAAATGAACACGCAGCCATCAGTTCCTAAAAATCTGTTCACGTACTTTTTAAATATTTACACTGTCATTTATACTGATCTTGTATACCTGTTGTCTTGATGCAAAGTCTGTACCCATTATTTCAAGGGTACTTCTTATAATAATACTCTAATTCTTCACACTACATTTGTGAAAAGCAAGCAAAAAAGACTCACAGGACTAAATATCTGCTGTTATTTTTATAGCATTTTGTTTGAACTCTTTCTTTTCCTAGGACTGCTCAAAGTCTCTCATTGTCTCAAAAAAAGCCAAGTTATTGAGCTTCTTAAACAGAATTTAAGTAACTTCTTGTGTGGTATCAACTCTACTCTTTGAATGCTGTGCTTGTATTTTGGGCATTAAGCCTGTTTGAACTCTGCCAAGGGTGTGTTTTTCCTGCTACTGATTGTAAGATCCATGGACAGGATTATTAAGACACATAAGGAATGCACAATATTCAGTATGGGAGCTTGGAAGTGGCATCTCTGCTGTTTGCTGATGTTGTCCTTCTACCCTGATCTATATATTCTGACTTGCACAGGAACATTTCAGTGGCAAGTCTGAAGGGAGGGAAGAAGAATCGGTATTTTCAAATCCGAAGTCAATGTGGTCTCCCAGACAAAAGTAGAATGTTCTTACCGGG
This sequence comes from Lepisosteus oculatus, assembly GCF_040954835.1. NCBI lineage: Eukaryota > Metazoa > Chordata > Actinopteri > Semionotiformes > Lepisosteidae > Lepisosteus > Lepisosteus oculatus. The sequence continues at coordinate 20,264,863 of NC_090700.1, forward strand.
AAATACAAATGATCTGTGAGTGGTGGGCTGATGGTTTGGCAAGACTGTGGTTTATGGTGGGAGCTGAGTTTTACAGAGGAAGCTCTAGGTTTATAGGTTAAACTCTGGTGGAACGCCATCTCTCAGCTGCCCAAGGTACGATAGGGAATCTCACAGGAGTAACTGTTGTCTGGTCCCCTTTACTCAGCAAGCTTCTGCTGACCCCTATCAGCTTCACCAAGTATAAAAAAGGAAGACCGAAATGGCCTAACAGCTTGCTGTGCACAAAGGTTTTTATATTTTAATATTAAGCAGACTTTTTAAAGGTCAACGTTAATGTTGCAGGGTGCTTTTCTGACTTACCATAACCCTTTTGTGGGATTAACAGTGATCTGACACTTCTGTACAACTAAAACTACACATGACAAAGTCTTCTCGCATCACTGGATTGAAATTTTAGCGGTGATTCATACTTTGATTTCCAGCACATACTAATTCTTTAATGACCACAGGCAACACGAAACAAAAGAACACACGGCAGGTGCCTAGATAAAATAAAAATCTTTACAACACTGTAACAGCTAGCTGCTGGGATCTGTGCTGATCAAAGACACAAACAGTTTGATCACATCAACATTAACGATCACATTAACCAAGTATGAAACGAAACATCACTGCAATAAACTCACAAAATTATAACAAATATGTAAAATGTATTTTTTGGGCTGCAAGTGCATGGCCATTTTCTTGAAAGAAAAAAATCTTTTTGCATCAGGTCACAGACATCATCTTGTGGGATAAACACGTTGTTTCTGAACTTAAGATCTCGTGGTCTCAGCTTGTTTCCTTAATGTTCAGTGGGGCTCAAGTCTGGTGATCGGGGGCATGCATGGCGTAACTATCACAATCTCACCTTGCAAGAAAGATGAGCAGCATGAGGACCTTCTCTGCCCTATTGGAATAGTGTCACATCAGGTTGAACTTACAGGAAAGGCAGTAAGTAAGGTTCCAAACATCAATGTCCAAAGTGGTATACTTAATGTTTCTAAAAACACACCAAGTGATAAGGTTCTTCTGATGCTCAGTCTAATTACGGTACTATGCTTAAAAGAGAATCTCTTCTGCACTGTTTTCCTTTCTAAGAGACATCTGGGTTCCTGACATTGCCTCAGCATAGCGGGGTTGTTCAGAACTAAAAATGTAAAATGTCTCTGTTTTATGATGTTGCAGATGAACACTGAAATGAAATGGTTTACTAGCAACCAAAAGAATAAAATGTTCTGAATAGGCCCTTCTATGATATCATTTTTCTTCTGTTCCTAAATATGATCTTATTTAACTGTTTACTACACCATACCTGGGTTTCTAAAACACCCTGATGGACCTGTACAGCTGCCAAGGTAACGAACAAACAACTCTGATAAGTTTGGTCTGTCCCCAGACTTTTCTGTTTAATGATTTATTTTGTTCTTGTCAAATAACTTTCAATACGTAAATAATTACAGTTGAACAGACTGAAAGTCTGAATGAAATAACCCTTAATGCACATTTTGTATAGTGTCATTTGTTTAAAATCGTAATGCAGTATACAGAAAAAAAATACATCAAAGAAGATATAACCAATACCGCATGGATTTTTTATTTTTTTAACCCCATTCACAACTTTTAACAGCCGAAAACCATTTGATCAATTAAACCATTAGTTTTATGAAAGGATTGACTAAGCTTAAGAAATTTAGAGAAACATTGCTGAAACAAAACCCAGAGTGTCCCCAAAACCAAGAATGAGGTCTTGATGATGTTTTTTAAACAGTACAAGACCAAAAGAATTTCCAATAAATAACACAGAATTTGATGGTACAAATGAAGCCAAAGAAAGTACAGATTTTCACAAACTTAACACAAAAGGCTAAGTAAGACACTGGAATGCATTTGAAATTGGAAACCCAAAAGCAAATTGAGTTGAAGCAAAAAAAAGTTCCGTTAGCCTCAATAATGGAAGAAGTTGCTACAAAACGTGAAGAGTGAGATTAGAGGTCTGTAATACCAACTCCTGGCCATGGAAAGTGTTCATAAAAGCAGTCAATTACGGTAATAAACCTGTTCAAGCTCCAGATCCTCAAACGAACAGACACACGGAGAATCGCACAGGCCTTAAAAGCCCAGTGCTTCTTATTCACTGATCCTGTAGCCCTCCCAGGGGTGTCTCTTGTTCTCTTTGCTGCCTGTCAGTGGATAGTAGCTATTATACCTGTCAGTCGAACAGCAGGTAAATACGACCCGGGAGTCCTGCAAGCCCACACAGTAAATACTGAGATTTATTAAACCGACATAAAGGAAAAGCTGCCCAGCCAGATCGTGAGGCTAGTAATCCCCCTCCACACACACACTTGCCTCCGCAGCTAAAGAACAGTCAAGTTTCAGAGATGTGTCATACGCATGTTTTCTCAGTGGTTGTAGAGAAAGGAGGGTCTAAGTTCAAGAGCAACTGCGATAATTTCTATGATAATTTACAAACCATATTACAGTCTTTTTTTTTTTGTCTACAAAACAGAGCCACTGATTCCTGATGAGAAGCACAATGCTTTGGTTCAAGGAGAGTGACACTAAGCCTTAAGAGCTACACAGAAATGTCCCAGTACAAAATTGCAGATAATATATGTGAACTGTCTTGGTATACAAGGACTGCACTATTACAAAAAGCAACAAACATTGATTAAACAGCTATTTCTTTTCCCTGTATTGCGCTTCAAAAGAAACGCATCATTGCAACAAAATGTTTGCATTTCAGTTGTCTCCCTAGGGCTATCTCCAGAGAGAAAGTATCCAGCATCAAAAACATTTTACAACATATTCAAAAGTGCCTGAACAATGATTCTGAAGATACTGTTGTGGTCACACAAAAAAACAACAGCTGTTTAGTTGCATCTGAGAAATGGTAATTTAGTCCAATATGAGAAGTAATAATTAAATGGTTTTCATCCGGAATTGGAAATGTCACTGTTACACTATGTAAAACTTAGGTCCTGTTTATTAATACAAAGAAAGATTTCCTATGTTCTCCGACAATCACAATAGTTTTTATTAGAGACCTTATAGATAAACTTGTCCTGTTATTCAAAGTCTTGCTCTCTACTAATTTGAAAGCTTGTTTTTCTTGTTTTATTTGACAGTGTTAAATGTTAAAATGTTATTGCTCATAGTATTTGTTACTATAACAAGACACTGTGATATGGAAATTACCAGAGATTTGAACTGTGTTTCACATAAAGAAGTTCAATTAAACCCTGTGAGAACTACAATGCCATTCTTTCACTTGTACTTCCAATCTCCTTTAGGGGCGGTGTATCTCTCTTAAATAAGTCAGAGATCACAGTGTCCTGGCAGCTCCCACTGGGTGGACATTGGAGTAAATCCTTGCTGATCCCATTCCAACTGCCTCTCTGGTGATACTTAACTAGGGGAAACCTGGTTGTATACTGACAAGCCCATCTCACATCTGCAATATCTGTGTTAAGAGGATCTACTGTATCTGAGTTCCAAACCAAAGTCTTGTATTGAATTCATCATTTGAACTAACCAGGCCCACACATTCATAGAATTTGAACTATTTAACTTAAATTCAGTTAACAGCTACCCTTAGCTATAATGTGCTGCTACATCAATTTTTAAATGTAAAATGATACAAAGGTGACAAATCACCACCACCTGCTCCAAACAACCCAAAGCAGGTAAAACAGGCATCAATATTTGCCTGCTTGTTGGGTCTGGGGTTCAGACAAAAAAACTGCCTAGAAAAACACAGACTGCAACATTTCTTACTTGGCACTAGGGAAGAGTTCTGCCTGGCTTTGTCACAGAGCCCCAGACCTTCTGTTGTTTCCACTGAGACAGGGTACAGGTGTGGTCCTGGTAAAGGCCCCGAGCACAGCAAAACAATGACACGATCAATGGAAGGCAAAGTAAAACACCGCACTCCATTAACCAATACTGTACTCCTGCAATGGGTATGACAGAGATCATTACCATGGCAACCCAAGAAGACTGCAAGACAGCAAAAAGAAAAGGACCTCAGGCAGGAATTCTACTGCATTAATAATGACACTTTAAATTTTCATGGCACTACTGTCCAGTTACAAAAGACCAGCTTTTACTAAGAAAAACACATCGGAGCGTCAGTTGTAGTGGCCATTTAAGGGACACTGCAGTGCCGGGCAGGGGATACTAGTGGGGTACAAAGCAGGAAGAGATTTGTAACCCTGTGCTTGAACTACAAAAAGGTCAGCACAGCCATACTCGGAACCTGTAGGAAAGCCATGATGCGGCAGTAAAAAAAAAAGGATTTTGGCGATGACGGCTAATGTGACAGAGGGGGGGATTTTTCTCCAAAGAGGCATTTTAAAATATGAAGTTAGGCCTTTTGTAGACATGCTTGTGGGGAAAACAAAATTCACACTTGGGGTGAAACCCCCCTTTTGTTAAGCCCTTCATCCTGCAGTAGAGGACTGGCCTCAAAGAGCTCGTCTGTGGTCATGCCATTTAGAAGACTTGCTAGCCAGTGCTCCTCAGTGCTGCACTCCTGTGATGAACCCCATGACAGGAGCAGCAGGGAGAGCTGTGTGATCCTGCTCACCCCCAGAATGGCTTCTGCCTGAAGTACTCACCCTCCTTTTGAACTTTTTAGCAAATATAAACTCAAGTGGGATGTGGCACATGTAGAATTCAGTGGGTTAAGACTTGAAATGATAAACCTTATTTGGCTATAAAAAAACAGTGCAAGTAAAGATAGAACTATGCCAACAGGGATAAGGAAGGCCCGCAGTGAACAAGGTGTATAAGAAGGAAAAACATACTCGAGGAGATAACTTTGCAATGACAAGAATCCAGACTGGCTGACAGGCACTATAAGGATAAACAAAGGCTTAGTCACTTGTTTCCACCTCAGCAAGACCCACTTGAAATCCCACGTGGTTTCACAACAATGTTTACACCTCCTCCCTGCTGTGCACAGAAGACCATAATGTTCCACAGGCACAGTTCCTTGCATCAGCAGAAGAATTTCAAATTAGCTTTGAACTGATTTTCATTTCTTCTCTGTATGAGTCTAACAGTCACATTCACGCCCCCTCCCTTTTGACACATCAAAAGTACTATCATTCCCATAATGCAACTGCAGTCACGCTGGCATCTAAAGATTCCTGCAGAGTCGCCAAACTCACCTTACAGTTTTGAAAGTCTGAGACTGGCCAAGTCAATCTCCTGATTTTAATCCAATCGGGCATGCATTTCACTTGCTGAAAAGGAGACTGAAGTCAGAAATCCCTCAGAACAAACAGCAACTAAAAATGGATGCAGCAAAGGCTTGGGAAAGCATCTCAAAAGAGCAAGCCAAGTGTTTGGTGATGTTAGTGGGTTGCAGACTTCATGCAGTTATTTTGTGCATAAAGGACTTGCAACCAAAGTTTTATACTACTTTGATATACTTGACTGCTCACCCAAAAGGGGTGATGGAATACAAAAAGTGCTATTATTTTTAAACATTTAATGCATGTATGCACAGAAATATCCAGACATTAAAGATTACATTTTGCCTCATATTCACCTTTTAATCTTAAATACATATTGCTTGAATATACTGTGAAAAATAGCAAACTGAATTCACTATTGTTATGGGGAACAATGCATTTCCAGAGCACACAATCTTTCAACACTGCATAATATTTAAACCTTTAACTTAAATCATGTGCGCACCCCATTTTAAGTTGCCCTGGTACAGAGCATTTCACACATACATTGTGGATGAAATAAGGAACTCGACAATTCCCTCCACAAAAATCCCCGCACGTATGTTGCTTTTCAAGGCACCAAATGCCAGCAACGTAGGCGGGTTCATGGATTTTCCTTCAGAAATGAAAAAAAATAGTGAAGAGCAAAACTGAACATTAAAAAATTCTTCATGTACACACTGCTGTTACACTTGACTTAGATTGTGAATCACCCCAACATTAAACATTTAAATTGAGCTCTTACCACCACATAATACATCTCAAATCCAACTAGTGGATTAAGGTGTAGCCTCTTAACTTTAAAAGCATGAACAGTGCGTGGGGGAAAAAATACCTTCCCTGAAGCAGCAAATTATTTTGTTGGTTTTGACAAGACCACAAATCGATAGCAGTTAGTAATGTTATCTAATTCTATTTATTCATTTTTAAAGTGTATAGGTACATTAAACATATATACTCATGTCTATACATATTCCAAGCTAAATATATTATTGTTTATGAGTAGTTTAATTATTTAGGAATGTAACCTGGACTTATAACAGAACCCACTTTATTCATTTAGCCACACCCCGTAACTTGTGGTCCCTAACCTGACTTTATTGCATTAATTCCTATGGGAAGAGCCTCCCCCCCACACACACTTTGAAGGCGCATAGGCAACGTTTACACTCTTATGGTCCTGAACTCTCTGTATTTCTCTTTTGGGAACAATGACCTGTTATACATTGTTAAGCTATACATCTCAACTTTCTGGCCCCCAACCAAGACGTATAATGGACTGTCTGTATGCACAGTTCCATATGTCACAGAAAAGGAGAAAATTTGGCCAGTGCACTAGTGCTTGAAGTCTTTACAACCACACTCCATGAGGATGACAAAGTGACATATTAATAGACTTATTCATTTTAATAGCTGTGTACAGTACTTGTGATGATGATCACGATCGATACCTGTCCTCAATTAATATGATGCATGATTGAGACACAGGACTGTCATCTCTGGGACCAACTTCAAAAGAGCCAGTCCCCCTACTGCATGGCTTCTGGAGTATAAGATGTTAAAATTATGGCAAAAAACAATGCAGTTCTTTACAGAATATACTTATAACCTTTGAAAAAAAATCAGAGAGAGCTTGCTAGCAGTGACGTCTTTATTTACTTGTTTTGACGCTTTTCAGTGCGCTTGAATGAAAATTAACATCAAGGCTGCCCTCCTTTTAAAAAAAAACCTGAGTGGAAGCTATTCTTTCCCTGGTGTGGTTTTTTGTAGCCTGTGCTTGAAATGCTATAAGCACGTCAAACCCAGTCTATTTGTGCTCTTACGTCAGCAATGACCCTAGAGTGGGATTTTAATGAATAGGAGACTCTTATTTTTACTCAGCCTACATCGTGAATACATACTGTCCTATGTTAAACTGCAGAATCACACAATCTCAGGGCTGTGCTCTTGTATTGGAGATTGGTTGCTTTTGAAGATAAACCTCTTTATTCTTTCTCTTGTAGATTCAAGTATCTCTGTTCAGAAGTAATGATGATGGGATGAGTATGGAGATTATTTTCTTTTTATTGACTTAACTTTTAATAGACTTTCACCCTCAGCAGCTTCATTGCCAGACTGCAGAAAGCTATTAAGTGTTAATGGTTTCTCCCTGTAGTTTTAATAAATCCTCTACAGATGGGGACAGAAGTGAAAAGCCACCCATCAGGCTTAAACAAGATCTACATTCACCAAAAAACATCATGAAGCCCACAATGATATATTTTACTCACTCTCTTCAATACTTCTTCATCAATTTCCAAGCATGTCGTCATATACTTTAAAAAAAAACTGTTTCAGGTTATTTTATAGAAACACAGATGCAACAGCCTTGAGAAAACCTGTCATATACTTTAAAAAAAAACTGTTTCAGGTTATTTTATAGAAACACAGATGCAACAGCCTTGAGAAAACCTGTACATTAATGAGACTATTGTTCTAGCTTGACCAGGGGTAAAGCCCTCATGTTTGCGGTTAGTGCTCCAACTTTATTTAAGGCTTTCATCAGCTCTTTACTTATGAGAATCTGATGAAAGAATGTACTAATTTCATTATATTAGTGATGTACAAAGGTAAAATTCATCTGTGTAAAATTGGGGATGTCCATTTCTAGACCTGTAGGGCTGCTGTTTGTACAGTTTTACTATCCAGCTCTCCTCTTAAGTCCGTAACTGATCTAATTATCACCTTAAATGGAACAGTTTAAAAAAGCTGTGGATCTTACATGTGGAAATATAAGATACCAAGAATGTTCATTAGTAAGTTAAATGAGAAATTTTGCAAGAAACAGTGCCAGATAACAGAGAGCTCCAGTACTAATGTGCAGAAGGTGTGAGTGAAGTCATTTGGAAGATAATTCACAGCCCCGTAACTCTGCTCTGTCATCTCCACACCATACATTGTGTATAAAGCACATTCCTGCTTATCTGCCGAACACCATAAGGCTAAGTGATGGATTAACATCTAGATCTGCCTGACTGTGACCCTGGGTTGCTGGCCCTTTAATGGTTAAGCAGTGGGTTGGCTGGGGCACATGGTGGTCTCATGGTTATGTTATGTTACAGCTATGAGAGATCCTGTACAGCAGAGGAGGGTATAGAGGTCGGACCCATCTGGACTGGTACTGGAGGGTCAGCAATCAAGAATCCAAAGATAACAACCTACTAACAAGGAACTGACAAGGAAGGGAAATGCTATACAACCAATCACCAACCATGAATACGGGACTTAAAAAGCTGCACGACAATGAAACTCTCTCACTTAAAATCTGGCAAATTCACAAGCTATTCCAACCACGTGACTGCGACAATTGTTGTCCAAGCTTGAAAATGAACTTTAGTAAAAAAAAAACACCAGGCTTAGAAGTGAGCTCATACTGTATGTAAACAGAATTTCTCCGCAAGAAGAGAAATCTTGAAACTAGCTAGCCAATTGTAAGTTTACCTGATCAGTGAAATTTTAACAGTTGGGCTTTTGGTGACAATCCTGAATATTTATGTATATTCAGAAGTAGCAGATACAACTTGGATGTGTGAACTGAGTTTCTCCCCCACTTCAGTCTCACCTGCACACAAACCTGAAACACAGTGCAAAAACCTTTGGAAAGCTACCAAACCTTAGTGGAATTCTTTCTATTGTTAAGGAGGCATCTTCAGTGTCAGGCTAAGAGAAACTTAGCAACTGACATTGTCACACAGGTTTTCTAGCCCCACCCAACCCTATAGTTGAATCGGTCTCCCCCACCCTCTGCACCTCCTCACCATCTGAGTGTTTCTTGTTACCTGCTGAGCTCCATCTCCATTGACCATGGAGGGTGGCGGAGGGGGGGCCAGGAGGGACAGGTCACCGCTGATCCGAGGGCTGGGCTCCAAAGGAGGAGTGTGGTCAGCCATGGCCTCCAACGCTAACACGGGTCTCCTTCAGCTCCTAGAACAAGAACACAGCACTCATGGGCACAATGCACATTCAGTCTGAAGATGGTATAGACTGCCCACCCAAAAAAACTAGCAAGGAAGAAAGTGTAATGCTATTTAGATTATAATATAACATCTTATTTTAACCAATATATTATTGAATCCATAAACACTTATTTTATGATACTTTTTATTCTAACATAATGTAATGCATTACACCAGCTTCAATTTGATTGGCAAGCGGCAACAATGTTTTTTAATAGCAACTTGCCACAAAAAAAATCACAACAACACAACTTAATGTACTCCACGTCTTGCTTTGCTTGGAGTAACATTCTGTAGGAGACATTGCTGTAATGTTCTTTTCTGTGTCCCTGGATGCCTGCCTCCTGCAACATGAGCATTAACTTCTTATAGTGAACTTTATCAAAAGCCTTCTGAAAATCTAAATACACCATATCATATGCCCTGTGCGTTTCCATTACTACTGCTGCTTGTGTTAAAAAAACTCCAACAAGCTGGTAAGGCTTGGATTTACCTTTTTTAAATCCATGCTATTTCCTAGAATATTATTTCCAGATAGGTGATCCTCTAGTTCTAAGAATTGTTTCCATTATCTTGCATGAAACAGAAGTCAGACTTATCGGTTCAATTTTCTCAGCCTTTTATAGATAGAAACTACACTGGCAATTCTTCAGTCCCCGAGTACTACCTTTGTCTTAACTGTTGGAAGAGATGCAACAAAGGTTCTGATTAACATTAACAAAACACCTGAATAATTTTTCTCAAGTACAATTGCTAAAACACAGGCCTTGGCATTTATTAATCTTTATTGTGCTCTGAATTAGTCCAGAACACAGCAAATACATTTTGAGGGGACAGAACCTTTTTAGTTTTGAACAGAGAAGATGATACTATAAAAGAATTCAAAATACTCAAAGGTACTGACCAAGCCTGGACTTCTTCAGAACAAACAATGAAACATGAACCACAGGATTCCAAGTCGAACCTACATGGAAGACCATTTAAAAACAAGAACAAGAGGCACTTCTTTACACAAGGGAGTGTGGCAGTATAGAACAAGCTATGCAGTCATGCTGATAAATACAATACCCTCACTTATTTCAAGAAACAGCTGGATGAGATCCTTGGATCAATTAGCTTCTATCAAAGGGGCAGATGAATCAAACTGACTCCTCTCATTGGTAACGTTTCTGATGTTCTCATCTTACCACTGAGGACTAAGTCAGGGCCAACAGCTCAGCCCAGGGTACGCTCAAATCACTACGGTCAAGACAGTGAGGCATGTTAACCTACCTAACAATCTCCATGCATCACAACAACTGTTCTTATGCTGGAAAAGCTCACCTGAACCCGACCAAGTACTGCTTAGTATGCTATTTACTGGCTCCACACTTACAGCTGGTAAATGTTATGGATTCATTGTTTTAAAAAAAAAATCTTGCCACAATGTTGGAGAGTGGATAAAGATTAAGAATGTCTTCAAAAGATAAAAAGAAATACAAAAAAAGTTGTTAATTTCTTTCCTATCTGCACACCAATGTCTCGAGCTACCATTCAACATTTGATGACCTGCACCGACACTTAACATACAACTATCTTGGCATGTCAGCTTGGCATCAAATCTAATGTTTCAGGTCAACTATGGACATATGTCAGATCATTTAGCACGTACGTTTTATTCTTGTTCATGCATGAGTGAGGTATTTTCTGCCCCAGCCATAAATGACTAGAGATATTCTGATTGCCATTGTGTTGTGTATGAATACTAGGGGTTTTAATTTTGGCCTTTTATTTTACCAGGTCAATCTACCCATTTAGTATGTATCTTTTAAAACTGCACTTCAAAGTTGCTCATTGTTAATTACTGCCCTCTAGCAGACTACATATAATGCACTACAGTTACCAATCATGCTTCAAGAGACGAAAGAAGCTCTTGGTATGTTAACAGTATAACCCTAGGTATTTTAGTAATAAAAAACGAGAACATGCAGCTGGTACTTAAGTTGCATATGTCTAAACACCCGTCCATTTTCTAATCCGCTCATTGAGTATAGGGTCAGGGGCTGGAGCGTAACCGGGCAAGAAAAGGGTGCAAAACAGGATACAGGATATGAGATGCCAGTCTACTGCAAAGCACATAGAAACACAAATACACTCCCACTAGAGTCTATTTACATAAGTCACCTAACCTTTCCAGCATGACTTGGGACTGCAGGAGGAAACTGGAGCACCCAGAAGAAACCCATGTGAATATGGGAAGAACATACACAGCATCTCAGGAATTGAACCCAGGGCCCCAGTGCTGGGAGGGGATGTCAAAGTTCAGCGATTTAACACTTCACAAAATAGGAAGAAGAAATAAAATATGCAACTCATCAAGACGTGAGGATACTAATGAATATTGCTCTTCACTTTCAGACTATATTTGGTGGTCCACGCAGAGATTTACTTAAATGAGCAACTGACACTTGACATTATTTCAACATTAGAATTGCAGAGTAAACCTATCCTAAATAATGCAACACTACTGAAGTCATATCGTTCTGTCTTTATCGGTTAGGCAACAACTCAGGACTGCAGGAGGATGCATGTGGTGATGTACTGTGAGCTGCTCCTGGAAGCAGATGTTTTACCAAGAAACCGTATGTCTCTCCCAGCCACCCACTGCCTCAGCAGAGGTAATAACGCTTAAATGTGTCTCTCTCTGAAAAACAATCATTACACTAAAGAGAAGACAAATTTTGTTGAACATCTAATCCATATGTCCTATTTGTGTGGCAAGGAACTACAGCAAATTGATTGGTGCCATTAAGAACTGTGTCAGGAGAGGACAGCGTGCAAAACACAGCATTTTAGTTCATCTAATTGCTATCAATTAGTTACAGACCAAATTGCGAGCTTCAAACAACGGAGAAACAAAAAAAAACACTTGAGTATAAGTGTTTATTCCCTTTTTTTCTTTCAATAATAACTTAAAATGCAAATCTCATGAATACTATACATAAGTAATAAAAAAAAGACTTTTTAGCAATGCCACCTAATTAAACAATTTTCTAATTGCTTTATCCAATACTGGGTAGCAGGGGAGCCTGAATCTATCCTGGCAAGCAATGGACAATTAACCTACCAGTATGTCTTTGGACTGTGGGAGGAATCCGAAAACCCATGTGAACATGGAGATAACATACAAACTCCACACAGATAGCACCCCAGGAGTTGAACCCATGTTACAGCTGCAAGGCAGCAACACTATCCACTGCACCACCATACCACTGCCTGATGAAGACTCAAAAACTGACAGGACGATGAGTACACTACTTTTCTGACAAAGGCAGAAATGCACTCCTAATGACCACACTGAAAATGGACTGTTACGAAAACTTACAGATTTAAAATAAAAAATTAACTCAAATAAAAAACAGTTTCAGGAGCTAGAACCAGTTACCCAATGTCAGAAACTAAGGGTACAGTCTGAAAAAAATGTATATAAAATTCAGCTTTTATAATGGATGATCATTATTAAGAATCCTCATCATTAAGAATTTGACTCCCTTTTGACAATTGTGCCACACAGGCAAATCCAATCACTCCTTCACTGATTTGTATCTCAACTGTATGCATGTAGCTAATTTCTCCTTTGTGCTCCCTAATCTCTTGCATTGAAACATACCAAACTTTATAAAGGACAATGCTAAGATCAGCTTGACATCAGAAAGGCCTGGACCGATTTCCCATGAGCAGCAAACTAGACACAGCAACACCTCCAACACAACAGATTTAAGCAACTTCAATCAGATTAAGGCAACTCATTTAGTGTATGGTGGAACCCTTAAACTTAAAAGCACATGACACTACCGTCTGTACCTTACTGTGAAGACATCATTTACAGCAGAGTACAGGCCAACATCTGTCCAGCCTAAGAGATGCTTCCCTTAGCATCCAAGGAGTTGAGAAAATATGTTCATGCAGTTTCTTTCTTTATATACTGAGTACCAGACCAAAGCAGCTCTGCAAAGGTGAGGATTCAGGAATAGAGTGAAGACAGAGCCCGAGTCTGTGTGCTTCATTCTGACACTCTTCAAGGGCACAGTTACAAGCTCTTGGTTCCTTGACAGTCTTTCAGCTTTTATAGGGGCCGGTAGTAATGAGTAGAGAAAGATGTGCTTCATGTTCGCCTGCTCTAATTAAGCCACACACGTGGCTCTGTGAAGAATCTGCAAACTTGACAGGGATTAAAATCAGAAGGACATGCAGCTTTCTAACAAACCAAAAGATCTGACGTGATGTGGTCAAGACACCTTAACATTCAGATTCATGGTCAGTAGAAAAACAATATAAAATGGATCGAGCTCTTGTTAGAACCCAGCCTATTCTGGAAGTAATCTGCCATCTAAAAGCACACCACTGAAGAAGAACCTTGATTTTGTAACAGATAATGCTTTTAATGCAAATGAATCATTCCTGGAGGTTTGATTTCAGCAAGCGTCTCATCTTCACTGCAAGAACCTGGGTAAAATTTTAAAAGACAGGGCCACATTAACATTAACACGTGGCATGTAAGCCAACCATAACACATGAACAAATGTGACCACAGGGGAACATCTGGCAAAGGGTTACCTGAAAGAGTGGAGACTAGCTGTGAATTCAGGGACAGCCATTTTAATTCAAGTGAAAGTCCACTGAGCTACTCTTGTTTGTTGGCACGCTGAATGACCTCTTCCTGTGTTCCAAGGTCCCAAACAACAAAGCCCCGCCATATCAAAACAAGCATTCAATGTTATAAACCAGTTAAGCGGATTTATAGCCATACTGACCACACGATGCCCGATGCCCCCGTGTACCTGCCTCAGTTTTGTTCTTATCATTTTTACTAGTGACATTTTTCTTTTACTGGATTTAAATTGTTTTCCCATTTACTTTTATTGTATTTTTAGTGCTATATTTACTTTATATATCATTATGTATTTTGTAAGTGGGCCTAGATAAGAGTATCAGCTAAGCAAATAGCAGAATTATTCCATTAGCGTCTGCTTCTGGCCATGTAAGATAAGGTGTGTCTTTTGCTGGCATGCGCAGAGACACCTGCCATTAGTGTTTGTCAGAGAATAAAAACCCAGCTCTGAGACTGCAAAAGCTGTCTATCTACATGCAGACATACGTCACTGAATGTAACAACTTTCATGTCATTTTGCAGCTGTTCATCCAAGGAAGGTAGCGAATGATGTGCAGCTGCAGCTGTGTGGCAAACATATCTGTCGTGCTCTCAAACTTGCGAGTAGCAACCATCATGTACTGTTGCAGGGTGCACCCCATTTCTCATTTTGCTGACACACTGTTCCTGCAATGCACCCCATCTCCCACTCCACTGAACATGGAAGTATTCAGCAAAAGTATTGCCTCTGGGTGTGAAGAACTCCTTTAGAGAACTGAGAACTGAGAGCAGTTGTGCATGTGGCATCTCACAGGGGAAGTATGTAGAAAATAGGCCTGCTGCACCTAAGCAGTGATCAGACCCTTATTTCTGGCCAGTATGAAGGAGGGTAAGTTAAACACTCTTACCCAAGGACTGAAAGGACAGGCTCGCCTGCAGGTGGGAGGAAAGGATCAAGTGGGGTCTCACCAAGGGAAAACATTCTGATTGTCAATGTCTTGCCAATAATGTGAAATAATGAGACAGGAATATAGGTGCCAAATACATTTTCATTAAACAGTGTATATTTACAAGCAGATTATTCTCTATCCTTCACTTCCTGTGTGCGAACAATATAAACTCCAAGAGCAACCTCTAGTGGCACAGTATTGTTGAGCAATGGTATTATTAAAATGCTATTGTTAAGTTACACCTGCTTTTTTATGAGAAATATAGTGAAAATATATGGAATTAGTGAAAATTCCATAAAGAGCTAAATTTCCAAATATTAAACTACAAAACAAAGCAGAAAAATAGAAGTTGTTCCTATTCTTATCCTAATGCATATTAGAAGATGTTAGTGAACCATCTCTATGCCTAACCTGAAATCATAATAAATAAAACCAAATAAAAATTGCTGTTCAGATTTTCATTTTTGCACATTTACATTCAAAACAAGACAAAGGATTTTTTTCCTGCATTCACGGACTAATGTTTGATGTTGCATTAAAAAAAAGCAGTGAAGCTTGAGCTCTAACCTCCTGTAACAGATCCTCCTTTGATGGTAGCATAGCAGGGAAACATGCACATGAAACCAACCATTATATGGAAGATTAAACAAGGAGCCAGCTTGATGTTACTCTTCCTTCCCTGCCCTGAAGTCACCTCTAAACACACACATTTAACTCCTCGTCAGAACCGAGTATCAGCAAAAAAGCCTCACCACTCAATTAGGCCGGTCTGCTCTCACCCATCTTCTTTCTTACGTGGCATGGCAACAATAGAGGATGCTTCTAATTAAGATACTATTGGGATAAAAGCTAAGTCAAGAGAGTATTTGTGAAGCTTTTGTATAATCTCATTGTCCAGAGTGACTCTGAGGTCCGATTAGACAACCTCTGTCTCCTCAGTCAGTGCTCCTATAGAGAACAGCACAGCCAACTGCCTAACTTCCTTGTGAGAATGTGTTACTGGTACTGTCCCACCCATCCTGACCACCCTGTTATACCATCCCAACCCCTATTGCAAAATACCGTGTCTAAGGAGGTATCCAAACAGTGCAGTGCAGTGCATTAACAGAGTAATCTTGATTCCGTTATCTTGTTTGAATGCCTATTCAGGACTTAGAGGTATGGGCAGGGTGGCTGTACCATTGCGTATGTCTTAAAGACACAGATTTTGAGATTCTTATTCACCTGCGTCATTTGAAGAAAGCAAGTTTCTCAACAGTGTGCAATACATACAGAGCCAAGATGGACAGATGAAACAGCCTTCTATGAATTGACAAGAATGTGATTGTTTTGGAGGGAAAAGTAGTTATTCCTCAAAAATGTTCAGAAAACACTAATGAGTGCAAAAAAAAAATAACAACAACATTATACTTATATAGTGCTTTTCTAGACACTCCACACAAAGTGTTGGGGTATCCAAACACCACCAGGAAACTCACCACGGATAAGCTAACAGTGGGGAGGAGAACACAGTGATTATGCTAGTTCATAAATGGGGATTATTAGGAGGCCATGACTGGTTAAGGTTCTTTGAGAAACGCTCTTGACTTTTTAATGACGATGGAGATCCAGGACCTTGGTTTTACATCTCATCCAAAGGACAACCACGTTTTACGGTATAGTGTCCCCATCACTATACTGGGGCATTAGGACCCACACAGACTGCAGAGTGAGTGCTTTCTAATAAGTAGTATTACCTTCACTACAGCTAAACTATTTAATTAGTAGTATAGTATTATATATAATTGCAAAAAAATAATATTCTATAATAATGATCTGTCGTACCTATCCTTCATGACGTTATCCTTTATGATGCACTCTTAGAATTTATCATCATTTTTACAGTCATTACAGTACATTTTTATTAATCCATGGAAATAAACTATAGCAAGGATGTATCCGACCTGTCTTTTGATATGTGATGCGCAACTGATGTTTCACATCCAGCTGTCCCTGGACTCTGGAAGGAGAATAATATTTATGACCATAAATGTGAGATTCAAGATAAGCAGAGAGCAAAGGCTGTTACATGCTGGTGTGAAAATAAGCTCATTCTTTACTTAGTCCTATTATCAGACAGCAACATCTGGACTATAAGGGACAGTTTGTGCCCTAACAGCATGTAATTCAGGAGTTCTTTTTATAGCACATTTGTCATGGTGGTTAGCATTGCTGCCTTGCATCAATCAATTCCTGGGCTGCTGTCTGTGTGGAGTTTGTATGTTCTCCCCATGAACATGTGGGTTTCCTCTGAGTGCTCAAGTTTCCTACCACAGTCCAAAGACATACTGGTAGGTTAAATGCCATCTGAGAAAACTGGCCTTGCTGTAAGCATATGTGTGCCCTACAATGGACTGGCGTTCCATCCGTGGTATATCCTGCCATGTGCCCATTGTTTGCTGGGATAGGCTCTGGCTCCTCTCTGACTCTGAATTGAGCAAAGTGGTTAGAAAATGGAGGGATGGTGCTCACCAAGACAAGATACGATAAGAAAAAGAGTATTTCCTGTCAATAAGTGACACAAATTAAGCCTGACTACCCTTGGCAGTACCCTCTACAGTGCTCTATAAAAACTTTATCCATGACACTGCACAGAAAGGAAAAACAAACCCATTCCACAGAACAGAGCTTCCTTTGTCATCACCCATTTAAAAAAAAAATAAGCCATTGAATAATAAAAAAATTAAAATCCATTCTAATTTTGAAGAATATTTGCCATATCATCACACATTTCTGAAAAAAGAATTATTCCATACATCAAATGAAATGGATCATTCTCGAGATCCATTTTTCTCTCTTGTGAGACACTAATTTACTCTTTTTTTCCTGCATCATCAACAAAGAAATGACCTGTATCAGTAGCTGATAAATGCATTGCAGTATTCACGTCATCACCTACAGGAATTCTGTTTAATCATAATAACCGAAAGCTCTATACAATATAATGAGAAATACTTAATAATAAATTAAAATTATTTCTGAAGAAACATATGAGGAAGAAAAAATATCAGAAATATCACTAAAATACGCCTATGCTATCACTAACTGTGGCTAAAAAGCTGATCAACACATTTGTGTTCTCTCGAATTGACTACTGTAATTCTCTACTCGCTGGTGTATCTAAATCTACTTTGAACAAACTGCAGTATGTCCAAAATTCAGCAACCAGAATCCTGGCCAGGTCTAGTGCAAATGATCACATTACTCCTATCCTGGAGTCCTTGCACTGGCTTCCTGTCAAATTCTGTTTGGACTTGAAAATCCTCATGCTCACCTACAAGGCTCTGCATGGCTTGGCACCTCAGTACCTGTCTGAACTATTAACACCCTACTCCCAACCTTGCAACCTTCGCTCTTCTAATTCTGCTCTCCTTACTGTCCACCAAGCCCGTCTACATTGTATGGGTGACAAGGCCTTCTCCTGTTATGGCCCCAAGCTCTGGAACTCTCTGCCCAAGAATATCAGAGAGTCACCTTCTCTAAACTCCTTCAAATCCAAACTCAAAACCTTCTTCTTTAGAAAAGCCTTTACTTAACTGGTTCCATTCTTCATCCCTCTGCTTTTCTTAGTACCACCATCCACGGTCTCCTCTGTATATTGTAATTGTGTTTTATCTTGTCTATTCTTTTTATTTATTGTTGTTGTCATTCTGTAAAGCACTTTGAGAAGCTACCTTTAAAGGCGCAATATAAATAAAGTTTATTATATTATTATTATTTTTTAAGCTGTGGTCAGGTTGCAAGCTAGAATGATGACGTGTTTCTCTAGAAGAGCAGACGTTCTTATTATAACAGAATAAATGCAATGTTTATCCCCGGAAAAACACAAACTTCCACATTAACCTTAAAATCATAAAAATCACGCCACCTCAGCTTCTCAGACATTGCTTTTGGGGAAACTCCTATGGATTTGTAGTGAAACTAAAAAAGAAATTCAATGGGAGATGGAAAGTCTCAAAAGGAAAAGCTTTTAATTTAGCATTAATAAAGCATAACATGCAAAAGAAAAATCAATGAATTACATCATTTAACATGTGAGTCAGACCACATTAGAGTGGCAGTTTCATGTGGGAGTTACTGCAAGATGGAAAAAGCATTCTTCGAGTAAGCTGTGCTTAATATTCAGTTTTCAAATAAAACATTTAAATCAAACGTAAATCAAAGTGCATTATTATAAGTACAACAGATGGAAATGATGCATCATCCCTGACTATATCTGCAGTTACAAATGTGATGCTGCAATTTGTGTGTATGTATTTCCAAAGCACATTATTTTATTAGATCCTTTTTAAGGGAGTGCAATTCTCAGTTGCAATGATTACCTGAAGAGTACCTCTAAAGGTCATTTACTTGAGAAGTTTAATGGAAACACTGGAATGTGTCCAGTGTCCTACCTGAATTTGAACCCACAACACTGCAGCCAGGAATACAGTGCCTTTATAAGTTGTTTTAAAGGCAAAAAAAGAAGGAATTGAGTTACACTGTTAGAGTATACATCAATTTATAAACTTTGTGCCCCTGTCTTGTCTTCATTTAGTTGGTTGCTGTGGAAACAGAACTATGTGAAATAAAACCCTTCATGGAAGTTACAAACCCTGTATTACATTTTAACTTGTGTTGCCATTAGTAGCACTTCTTCTACTTGCATAATAGTTCTCAGTTAAGACACTTGGCAATGTTGAAATGGCAATACGTGCCTGGACATTATCAAGATTAGACTACGGAGAAGTCTTCCTTGTACACTTTCTAGGGCACCAGTCTTCAATGTGTATGGAATTCTGCAGAGCAAATGCTAGCTAAAAAGTAACGTGTATCAGCACACAACTCCCTTTCTCTGTACAGTGCACCGGCTCCCTGTAATTCAAAGTAGATTGTATATGAAGCACCGAATGCCCTAGCAGAAGGTTAATTAAGGGTACAACAAAAAATCAGTCCAAGAGCTGCTGATTCTGATGTTCTTATTCTGCTAAGACTAAGGTCCACATGATCTGTTTGTGGAACTCACAGAGTCCACCAGAGACTTCAGAGTCATCCTTGAAACTTGCATAAAAACCCATCTTTCCACGAGAAAGGATCCATTAGATTTTTATCATATAGTTCAATTTTACTCTTGGTTTTACCTGGTCATCTTGGTGTGCAGCTTCCTTTTTCCCTTCTTACTTCTTTCATATATGTGTGTGTCATTGCACAGTTCTCTCTTGAGTTTTTTGAAAAGCACTCAAATCTTTTTGAATAAAAATGTTCAATTTTACTTGTACTGAACTTATTCAAGATGAGGGAGTAAAGGACTCAGGGTCCACTTTTGGTCAGCCCTGTATTTCACATTGTTGTGCCTCAGTGCCTGAAAGACACTTTACTTGGGTTACTCCAGCACAAGGCTTCATAGTAGAGACATCCCTCGAGTCCATCATTATAGAGAGGGGCATGTGATTCAAAAAACAGCTTCATCGTGTAATTACAGTCATAAGGCAGAGCCAGTGAGAGCCTCCTAAGGAGGTCTCCTAGGAGCAAAGTAATATCTCTAGTACTCTGCAGTATTAAGTTGGGATGACCTATTTCATACTCAGAACTTGGAAAACATGAATGGCTGGTCACTGGAAACAGAGTGAAAGAAGTTGGGAAGATAAAGTGAAGCAGACATAACTGTCTGGCAACCTATAAAACAGTTTGTACCACAAGCTCACAAACAAAATAGGAAAAAACATGGCACATGATGCAATTGCAAAATGACTTTGGAGGCACCGAGTATAAACATGTCAATTCTGAAGTCAACCATTCAATTTCTACACTGTGTGACTCAACACGTGCACGTACTGGGCTGGCACAGGTGTTTATGGATTGATATCTGCCGTCCCTGCTCACAAAATGCACAATCTGCTGTGTATTTAGTGTGAAAGACTAAGAGGGAAAACACTAAGTAAACGGAGTGGAAACGATAAGATTTCAAAAGGAAAGTGCACCGAGTCGTTTTCCAGCCATGTTTGCTTTTAATAAATGTCACTGCATGCTTCAGAAAACGGAAGCAAAGGAGAGACGAACACACCCTGTCTGGCTGCCTAATTAGAAATGGGCACAGGCGAAAGCAAAGAATAATGAGGTGCCCATTGTACCACAGTGTGATCTGCTGCAATTCCTTTCCATGAGACCTAAGTCATTGCACAAAGCGAAATACTGAAGCACAGAAGCAAAAATATTTAAGGCTTTTACTCCTATAAATCTACACAAATTTGCTGAAAGTGAAGCAACAAAGTATGGAGTAAATGTCCACCATCTGTTTGCTTACACAAAAGCCAACAGCTGGTAAAGCCTGAATGGACTCAATTACAGTCTTATTTGTTGCCTTAATTGACCCATGGCTTGTAGGCTCTCCTCCCCTCAAAATCAATCCACCATCTATCACAGGCCCAGCTCAGTCTCTACGGGGTCTTTATTCCTGCGCTCACTTCACATTTAGAAGAAAGGCTGTGTCTGATCAGAGCTTTTCTCTTCAGCATTATTAATACATGCCAACTGCCAGCTCTAGGGCACTGGCCCTGATGCTGTATAACACGTTTTTGGAAAACAACTCTTTTGTTGAGGAGAGGCAGCAAATACAACATGGCTAAAGGACAAGTTAACAGAGCAGCTATTCACCCACTAAGCTCATTTTGGGGTACTGCGGATCTTTACTGGTCTTAACATTACTGGAAACATTAACGTCTGTACTTGCTGCATGGCTATTCTCCTATTGTCTATTAGGAGGATATTTAGAATTATTGAATATATTATAATTATTGAATTATACACTGTAGAGAATTTACAATGAGGTTTGCATCAGCTTTGAAGAGTTTGTATTTTTTTTTCCCCCTCAGCCTCTCCTTTTATGAGCAGTACCTGTTCTGGTAGCCTGCATTACCTAAAAAACAGAGTTCAATCGTCTTTTCATATGACCTACCTAGGGTCCATTGTGAGTTCCTTATTTTTAAAAAGCTACCCTGCTGATGCTTCTATAGATCTTGAGAGCAGTGTGACAGTTTCTAGTGTGTTACCTGCCTAGCACTGACAATGCAACATCAACACAATGCTTTATAAAGTAATATTTCATGTCATTGTGAAATAACTTATTACCCATCCCTCACACAGTCAGACAATCCTGGTCATGGAGGGCCAATGTGCCTGCAGGTCTCCTCAAAGAAACAACACCTGAAGAGCTGAGAGAAGCTTTTAAATTGGTCTCATCAAATTATTACTGAGCTAATAAAGCTTGTTCAGAGTTGAACTGAAAAATTATAGACACACAGGACTACCCACCCTGCCCTAATGTATGCTTTAATCAGTTAACTGTATGGAAGATGGCCTGATGTCCCATCCAGGGTGTAGTCTTGCCTTGTGCCCTATGGTTCTAAGATAAACTCCATTCCAAGATATCCACAAGCTTTAGCAGGATAAAGTGACTTTCTGATATCAGATGAATGTTTGGAAGTATTTATTTCAAGGTGAATTATACTCTTTGAACACTGATGAAGTGCCTTATTACATTTGAGATATATCTCAAATTATCCAGAAAGCGTACATACTATACTTACACATGATCCTGAATAAGAAGCTGATAATTTAGTATATTATACTATGATATTGATTCATCTAAAAGCATTTAGTATTAATACTTTAATATAGCTACATGGCAATTTGGGTCACTCCGTCATTGAATATATACCTAGGTAAAAGTGATAAAGCAGTCAGATGGAAAGTTATGTAAACTAGCTCAGATAAAGGGCTCTGTGAAAGTACAAACACATATAACCCTTTTTCACCAATGAGCCACAGACAAACACTCCTGCAACTTTTCTGCTATTAGAGAATATTATGTACAGCATTATGTTCAGCACTAACTACATTTGCATTTCACCTGACCCAATTAAGCAAGTCAAAGCTGCTGTATTGTTTCCCACCCACTTGAGAACTAAACATTTCCTTAATTAAAACAATCTAACCATACAAAAGAGCGAGGTGAGTGCACGGAACAAACGACCACTTAGCTAATGACCACCAGGAAGTCCTGACTGACAACAGCCACCCTCTCTCATGCTACTAAGCGTCACCTAGGGTGTTATTCCATTTAGTCAATGACGGTCTTAACGTCAATGGAAAACAAGCGTAGGCAGGAGACCACAATGAGAAGTTAGCCATTACGTTTACTGCTCTAGCTAACTTTGTTTTTATTTAACCAGGTAAGTCTCAAAAGAACAAAGTCTCATTGGCAACCTGGAGAGTACCCACGCACAACATGGGGCACTTGCTGGGGCAGTCCAAGTAGAGAACCTTGCTATAGGGCACAAGAGTAGAATCTCACAGGCCGTCGGTCATTGTGAGGATCTTACTGCACTTCCATTTTCTCCTTATCTTGCCACTGCAGTGCTTGCATAGCTCCTATTTAATGGTGTAAAAAACACGTTACACGAGCTAAACCATACGGTACCTAACCACACAGGCTGGGAAGTAAGAAAAGAAGACATCAGGTAAAACACATCCTACCCAACAGACAGCATGGCGTCGTGTCAGTGCCAGACCTGGAGGCACAGCTCAGAGACAGAGAGCACAGGCATCGCCTGCAGTATATTTCTAATTTATCTCACTTAAACCAACAAGTGCCTCTCTCTCCCCCTTTCACTTGTAAAGTAACATTAAGACAATATTCGATTCTGAAGGACATTTTAGCCCTGGATACATCACTACAAAAACAAAACAGCTACCTCAAAGCAATTCTCTGCTGCAAAACGAGAAGAGAGGCTGAGGAGGAGCAGGCAACAGCATATCCTCAAGTGAATTTAAATTCAGCTTCAGGACATGAAACGTCAAAGGTTCTATGAGTTTAAAAATAGAGAAGTCCATTTTAGCTTCCCTTTTAATAACAACCCAAGACAACGGTGACACTGAATGAAATTTACTGAACCCTGCTATGTCCAATCATGGGTTGGGATTGAATGGTTTTGTCTTGACTCTAGAGTCCATCATGGGACTATATTTACACAGCTAACAGGAAAGCTCCACTGTGTTCAAGGGTCTGCATGCGAATATTTGCAACACACAAACCAGACCAAAGAGGCTGAGAGGGGGGAATACCAAACTGATATCCTGAGATGTGAACAAGACAAGGTGCAGCTGCTCTGCTCAAAAACAGATGCATTATACGCATGCAATGAAGAAAGGGAGATATGAAATTACTGTGTCATAGCACATGTCCCAACATTAGTGAGAACATTATCGAGTCATAGTGAGTGGTTTCAGTCCTGCCATTATGCAAAGGTTTCAAACTGTTTCAGATAGTGCCAGATGTTTGACATCACACAAATTCCCACAGTATTTCACAGAGGAGACACAGACACTCCTCTCACACCCACCATATCACTCCCCCCCCTCACTCCTCCTGCACCACACCCCCCCCATCACCCCTGATCAAACCAAAGCATCCAAGTACCACCTTCAGTACAAGTCATCTTTTCATAGGAACCCCAGAAAACCTCAATGACCGATATGAGCGCACGTGTGTGCACACACTCACATACACATATAATAAATATTACAATAATAAACTTTATTTGATATAGTGCCTTTAAAGGTGGCTTCTCAAAGCGCTTTACAGAAAAAAAAGGAACAACAACTAATAAAAAGAAACAATAAAAAAGCACCATTTCAGTGAGAGGGGTGAGCCTGTTTAGTCGAGCAAAGCAGATGTGAAGTCATTTTTCGAGCCTTGATACACAACAGAATTCACAACAGAGTCTAACAGATTTTAAATCTTCAAGCATTTTCTTGACGGCAAAGGTCTCGCGGTGGATGTTGCAATGCGTCCATTCATTTCTGGAGCAACCTCTCTAATACGTGCAACCACACCGCCGTTTTGGCTTCTCATTGCTCTAGCACCGTCTGTACGAACTTACAGAACAGAAAGTCCTCATGGGACATACCCTCAAACTCGTATCTTACGTAAATGAGCAAATTGGCCAAATCGACTACAGACTCATCCAATTGCAGTGAAAAGCATCTTCTCATCTTAATGCACTCTATCAGCGTACTTTTTATATAATCCACAATTTCAATAATTCTATGAGTGACTGTGTCTTTCAGAGGGGGCAGCAGGTCGAGCTGTTTAGCAGCGTTTTCTCCACACAAAATACGTGTCAGCTCTTTTGCCAACGGTAAATAAGGTTCTTCAAAAATAGTGTGGGGCTTACCTGCTTTAGCAATCCGCAAGCTTGCATTTTTCCCCGTTTCGGTTTCAGGAGTCAGTCTCAGAAGTCAAAAGAAGTTTTTATTTCATGTGCATGGGAGCGAAACACAGAGACGCTCGGTGTATTTTTCTCAAATTAACCTAGAACAGTTCTTAAATATTTTTCTGTTACCTAGCGTTGGTAGCACACATTTCTATGCATTCCTGTGTTTACAACATTAGCATTGTTCTAAAATCACACACATTCTCCTACCTCCCTATTTGCTGGAGATACAGTAGCTTTTTATAAATACAACTGGTCACTTACGTTCGTAGCAAGCATTCCTATAGAATGGTATAGAATTACATTGTACTTCTGTGTCCACTCAAGTATTAGCGTGCGCTGTATCGTAGTACATAGGCTGCGTATTTGACACGTATTAAAATAGAAAATATGAAAACACGTTCCAATTTTTAAGTGCACACAACAAAGTTCCAGGGTCTTATGCCGTACCAGCTGGTGGCGCTCCACGTACCACTCCTGGTACGCGTACCACAGTTTGAGAACCACTGCTCTAGATCACAAACAACTCTAGACTGAGGCTTGCAGGGACTGGCACTGAGGAAAATGGTCTCGCAAGTCGTGTGTGTGAAGCCATCAAAGCCACAGCTGCTGGTGAGCAAAACACTTATTCTTCAGTTCAGACTGCCTGTCCCTAACGACCTGCTGGTCAAGGCCAGAACTGTCAGTCTTTCAGGAACTAGCAGTTACCAACAGGATTTTGGCCCCAAGTCAGAATAAAAAAGTAGAATGAAAGTAGAATTAAAGGGAAGAAGAGCTATCTGAATTAATCCCATTTGAAACCATGACTACTGTTTGGAATAATTCCTTTTTCTTAGGCAATCAACCATTTTCCCTCTGTGGGTCATAATCATTGTAGAACTAAACCAGAAACTGCAATGACCCTGCAACAAATGTTCCCTATTAAAGCCATTTCAACACACGAAAACACTTCAAACATAAAGAAATGTTCTCGCTGCAGCAAGGGCACCTTTGATCACCCTAATTTCCATAATAATTGTGCCCAAACTTGCCTGCACAAACCCATTACATTGTGGTTACTTCCAAATGGTTGGTCTGGACCATTTTTCCAGACTGTGGCTTAGTCTGTAATCTCCTGATGGCTCCCTGCCATTTCTCCACTTGCTTCCTTCCCTGTGAGCACTTTAAAGAAGCTCTAATCTGATCAATTTCCCCATCAATTAGGGCCCGCTGCAACTGCAGACTATAAAATTCAAAGCCCTACCTCACATGAAGCCAGTCAACCACAGACGCCCCCAAGCTGTCAACAACAAGCAACCGGCAACCAAAGCAGAGAGCGCAGAGTAAACTCCACGCTGTAATGAGACACACTTTAATTTAGATTATTCATTTCATAGTCAGGAGAGCTTGATAGAAAAAATACATACCAAACAAGGACAGTGGGAGACAAAAAAACAGAGAAACAGCTTTGACAGCTGTAAACAACATGTTCCCACAGGCCACCTGCTCTGGGCGTGTTAAAAAATGCGCCTTGCCCTTGAGATTAGGGAGCATTTAAAAAGCAAATAAGCAATGCCAGCAGTGCCCTCGTGCCAAAACACACAAACCAAAAGCCAGGAATCCTGAGGGAAAGACTACTACTAAGCAGGCCTGAAAGACACAAAAAGGAGAGTTATAACCCAGGGAAAAGGGTGTAAAGGTGTCTTACAAAGAAAAATAAACAAAAGTCCATCTTTTCAAAGAGTTGTGGGGTTTTCTTCCCTTGAGTTCTGTGCGAGTTTCATTTTCACAGAAAGCTCAAAAAAGACTGTCTTTTTCAATAGCGAAAACAGTGCTTTCTGTTCTAACGGCTGCTGCTCCACAGCTGCAGCATCTTAAAGAAACACTGTTCTTACTGCTTAGTGATATATTTGACAGAATTTCATTTGCCACCTACATATTTTGACAATTTAACTTGGCATATTCAATACTTAGTTCATTTTTTTGTATTTTAAGCCATGAATAGTTGCTATGTGATTCAAATTGCAGTACATCAGGAGCTTTTTCATGGATGTCAGGTGTCCCACTGTCTTGCCACTAGGGGCGATCTTTTGAAATACCAAAGGTCATTGACTCTCACATTCAAACTTTCTATTTAATCTGATATTTATTGATGTTTCAAGTTAATTAAAATATACAATTTGTTTCGATCTCTTTATTATTAAGACCAAACATGTCCTTTGGGTACATCCTTTGTAATGTAACACTCATCCATAAAAAGGGCAACAAAACTAGAACTAGTAATTATAGACCATCCATCCAACACAGGGAGAACATACAAACTGCACACACATAGCACAGCAGGAGTAGATAGCCCCAACACCAGGGTCTTATTTACATTACATATAAAGTACTTGTAAGAACAACAGGATCATCTGTATGTTAAGAGGATTCTAGGGGAAATTCTACAGTTGTAGAAAAGGTAGATAATTTATCAGAGACAAAAGTTACTCTTGTATGAGGAATTCTATAATTATAAGGAGTATGTATTCAGGAAAATGTGTACATTTGGATTTAGAAATCGGTTAATAGAAAACACAGGGTACAAATAAGTGGTGAATGTTCTCATTGGAGTGATGCAATCAGTGGAGTACACCAGGGATCTGTATTAGGACCACCACTCTTTCTAGTTTATTATTGCACAGTGTTACATACAAGTAGCAAAAAACAAATCATGAATGTAAAATGGCACACCAAGCATTTATTTCAATTGCTTTCAGGTTTTTTAACAAATGAAGACTTGCACTTGTGACATTTTGAGATAGGCACAGTTTGATGAACAGAAGCCCTCCAGGAGTTTGTTCTCCTGCTGTAGGAAGAAACACCCAAAATATACAGGATGTGATATTTTCAGTTTCCACCAAAGATAAAAACATGTTTCATGCTTTCGCACTAATAAACTCTGTTGACAGCCTGTTCGATAATGGCAACCACGCACAACTGCTTGAAGAAAAGCATTTGACATTATATTTAAGAATTTTGTTTGATGAAGAAAGAAAAAAAGGCTTACAAAGTTCCTGTACGTAAGTATAATTTTGGTGGACTGTCTGAGAAACATGTAAGTTTTTTTATCAATTGAGTAGCAGCAGTGCTTTCTCTGTAATGAAGGAGATACCACTGTGGGGATGGGAGAACAATTAATTAATAAGAACGTAATATGCGTGAAATTAACATTTAAGTAACCCAAATGTATTTCCATGTCTTGCCAAAACCACTAGATATGCAATGCTTACAAAGTGTCACCACCTCCACATCATGTTGTCCAAATGCTTTTGATTGCACAATGGAGTTGAATATTCATGTGTCTTGTGAAATGGTTCATGGTGAGTCTCTTCTTTTTAAAGTCTCAAAAAAAAACAAACAGCTTCCTTTTAACTAAAAGAATGTGGCATCTATCACTAACCACACTGTAAAAACCACCAATGGGGGCTGAGCCAGGTAAGAATGCAATGCAGCCATACTTATCGAGTGGGTCTCAGTCACCTCCCATTCCTTCTTTTTAAAAAACCCACAAGAAACACTTATCTCCATCAAGCAGATGAGGAACTTCAGCTGAGAACTAACTAGCTTCCATAAACACAATTTGTAAGCCAAGAGAGGACAATTCAATCTTACAGACATCTAACATCTATACATTGCAAAAAAGCAACACAAAAAAAGCCAAAAAAAGACTAATGAAGTTCAGCCTCCCAACAGCATCGTACAGCAATAACACCATTCAGTGCCAGCTGTAACACACCATAAAAAGAGTACACAGCAATACAGTCTTACTCAAGATACAGAGGCACTTATCTCCAAGCAAAACAAAAAAGTTACTTGAATTGACAAAGCCATATTAATTCCAAATGTCATCTCCACTTGTCGATCCATATATCACTATAGGGGTGTGGGGGAGCCTATCCTGGAAAGCAACAGGCCAAAAGAAGGTACACCCAGGATAGGACACCAGTCCACCACAGGAAAAAACACAGGCACAGACACACAGACACCAGGGCCGATTTTCCCAGGAAGTACCTCACGAAGTGAACCCAGAGCCCCAGCACTGCATATAGTTATCAAGAGTCCAGGTTGGAATGAAACCAGAAAACACTGCAGCCTTCTGGGAGTCAACAGCTGCTAAAACAAACTGCTCAGTATTCTGCACCCTAACAAAACACTCAAGAGCTGCATCTGTTTTTTTCAGGTGAAAGAACCACCTGCAGGCTGTTCAGGCTTGAAATATTGCCACAAAACCAGCTCAGCATTTGAAAATTATGAAACTGTAATATAACCATTCTCCACACCACTATCAACACCAAGCAAGGGTAGTGACATACTCTGGGCAGAAGGTGCCACAGTTAAAGATGACACAAACTGCCCCCATCTGAAGCACACAGACTGTAGGAAACCAGACAGAAAAAAATAAACTGCTTTCTCATCCTCAACACTGCAATACAGATTAAAGAGTTTTAAGGGCCACCTTATCCAATTGATAATTCCGGCAAAAATAAAATTGACACACTTTCATCAAGTGTTATTTAAGCACCTTGGGGAAAAATAATAATTCACATTCATTTTCAAAAAAAACATTTTCTATTAACTTTTGAATGATTCCTGAAATTCGTCTTATCAGTTATTCATACTCCCAGTTGATTCAGTAGCACAAGCAGCAGACTCAATTAACCTCATTGCCTCCTACATGCTAAAGAGTTGGCTATTAGAGACACGTGAGGTACATCAGCTCTTTTCCTAATATCACAGCTACTCAGTTAACTACTATAACAACCCGCAACACTATATGTCTTGCACAACTGCAGAAAATACCAGGTATGGTGCAGGCCTATGTGTTGCACTTTAAAAACATAAACATGTGATTGTTTATAAATCTATGACAAATGACATCAAACTGTTGAATAATGTGGAATTCTGCTCCATTTCCTAATGGGCTGCACATGTTCAAAGGCAGTCACAAACATAAAAACACATTTCATTTGCTCAAAGCTACCTCTATAGTAGCCCCTCACTGAATATGCACATGCGTGACTAATGTTTATTCTTGTTGTGAAACACTGCACATTATGCTTCTGCCTACAAACAACAGTAAATGAAAAATTTAGCCCACACAACAACTACTGCTGTCAGTTCTCATTTTAAACAAAATTACTCAGTTTTCTAGAAAGGATAGTGGGCTTCAAAAATGTCACAAACCCATCCATAGTCAGTCAAGAACAGGTAAGTCAGTCAAAAACACACACACCCTGTAATAATAATACGTCAAGATTCAAATTGTTCTTTGGAGGAGTGGAGTCATCAGAGCAGCACCACTCAAAGCAATTCAGTGGGAATCCTGTCAGACAAGAGTTCTCCTTGACAGACAACAACAGTCCCAACACAGGCAGTTTGAACCCCTGCTTCTTTTCTCATTGGCAAATGTAAACCTGCAATAAATACACTTTTCTACCAGCACGGCTGCACCAGTGGAGTCTCTGTGGAAAACACTCCAAGAAAAAAATTCAATCTGCTACATTGTGACCGATTTCATTTATTCTAAAATATTTCAGAACACTGGTCTCACGGCACTGTCAGGAAATCACAGTGCCTCGGTGCTCTGGTGTCACAGTGGTAGGGCTGTGTATGACCCAAACCAAAACTTCACAAACTAATGAAAGCTGATTCAGGTCACTTAGCCCTTAATTTCTGTATAACAGCCAATACACTAAACAATGACACAGTGAACTTCCAGTCATTACCTACATCTCTCTTTTTTTATTTTTTTCCCCCCAACTACCTATTCTCCCTCATTCTACCTATTCTGCCTCAAGTAGTCTATATGCTATGAGCAAGAATAAATATAATCAGTTGTATAGCACATAACTCCAGAGTTTTAACATTGCAAAAGTTTTTTTTTTTGCAGACTCCTGATAGTAAGAATTCTCCCTTCTTCCACTCCCTTTAAAAAAAAATAAAAAATAAGCACCCCCAAAACAATGTGACACCCTGTTTCCCCCAGTACGTCTGCCAAAAGCTAACAGGAGTATCCATCAGCCTTCTGCATGAGGAGCTTTGTCCTCAAGCCAAAGCTGCAATACAAATGCAAATGTCAGCTGGCAACTCTGCGCCTTCACACACTCCGATACAGAGCCACTGGATTATTACAAAAGGATGATGCATTAAGCCAAGGTAGGCCTGCATTCTTGCCTTCTCATTTTTGTGCTAAGTGTTTTAGCCATACTTGCATCACTATGCTAAACCTTCCCCACCACTGCAGAGCTCCACTTATGAGAATGACAATGTCAAGTACACGGAAGAAAAAATGAAGCTTACCATTTATCTCTTTATCACCGTGCTTAAATTATGCTGATGTGTTGTCAGAGAGGAAAAGCTTATCCACCTGATAATGATCACTGAAACCCAGAAGGTATCATAGATGAAGCCTCTGGCAGGGTTCTTCAAATGCGGAGTTTTGTTTTTCTGTTGTGGCAGAAAAGACAGAAAATGATGGCAGTGCGCTGTGGCATGCTGATCAAGCCCTGATGCTGAAACTGTAGAGAAAAAATTAGAGCTTACAGAGGCAAACAGTCCAGTGGCAATCTCTGCCAATGGAAAACCTGGGGAAAACCTGGGGAAACCCAGCCAGTGGTGCCCAGCTTTTTTTGGTGAAAATAGTAAAAATGACAGCAGGTTTGCACCCAGCCATCAAAGATTTGCCGATTTCAAATCGGCGGCAAATGAAACACACAAAGACATAGACGCAATGCAAACTGAATGCCCTGTTGACAAAGCACGACACGACACGCATTTCAAAATCGCAAGGGTGTCGCTGACTTGGAAAAGGAAGCAACACAAAGCAAGAATGTGGATTCAACACTTTACATAGTTAACGCAGAGAAAGGTTTACAAAGCCAAATTGGGCACAGTCAATTGAAGCAACGTTAAAATTACACAATACAGAACACGACCACATTCAAAACAGGAGTGTGATATGGGCTATCTCTGGACAAGGAAGTCTTTGTAGGGGAGGGTGTTACAGAGTATTGCAAGGACGTTTTAGCTTCAAAGGTTTGACAGGTTAGTCCTGAAGAGAGGCGATAACAATAAGGAAATGCTATTTAAAATTCAAAACAATGCCTAATTATGGATATACACCATCTTAGCAATACGGACAATAACTACATTGTCCACTTTCTGCTTGTGTTCATTTGTGATTGATCAAAACACTAAATTATTAATTCTGTACCTTCAGTATCTCCCATGCCCTGTTCTACTTGACTTATTAGTGTCCTTTCTGATATGTTGGATAATATGCTGACAATGCTTCCATACACAGCCTGCTCTAACACCACATAAGAAGAAGCCCTTAGAGGCAGTTCCAGGCTTCATTCTAATTAATTTTTGGACAAATACGTTTTTGCATCGGGCATGGAAAAGTTGAAACGAGTAGAAAAACGTCAGTGTTTTTGAACCCCTGAGGATTATTCAAGAGGTTGTCCCACCACATATACCAATGCTCCTGAATAACAGACTATAGTGTCTCCAAACATTTCTCAAAATCTCTTTAACGCATCAGAGGCTCAAGGGGTTGGGAGAGATTGATAAATAGGTCCAAGCTAAATACTGCAACTTTTGGATTTAAAATTGAACATTTTTGGTAAAGGAAGCCTTACTGTCCTGTCACTTTATTTTCCATTCCAAGTGTTCGCCCTCTCTTTACGTGATCCCACAAACTTTATTTTTTCTCTTTAACCCAGTGAGAGCTGACGCAGATCGTCCTGTCATCCTGAGTCTCACATTGTTTTGTTTTTTACAATTATTTCTTACAGATGTTTAGCCACTGATTTTTTTTTTTAAGTTTAAAATATCTAGTCCTACATATTTTACTTTTGCATCACAAAATGACCTGGTTTTATCAACAGGAAACTAAGGTGCTCATTAACCTGTAACTGGAGTTCCCCAAGAGTTACAGGACAAAGACAGTTGTGATTATCCAGTATTCTTGTGATCAGATTTGGTTAAAACAGGGCAGGTTGAAGTCTTACCTCCTAATAGTAAAGTTAATAGTAAATATTCCCAAAGGAATGAAATGATAAATCCGGCAGACTTCTTAAAATCAAACTGTGAAACACGAACCAGAAGACACAAACAGAAATGATGTGGAAGCACATTTCTAACCGAGAACAGGAGGTACTTTTTCACAAAGGTTGTGGGAGTATGGAATAGCCCAGCCATGTTATTGAGGCTGATACACTAGATTCTTCTCAGGAAGGGCTAGATGAGGTTCTCAAATTAATGAGCTACTAACAACCAAACAGCCTCCTCCTGTTTGTAAATATTATGCATTTACTGGGTAAAATGTTTTCTTCCTAAAAAAACACATGAAATATCAATGTCAAAACAGCATGAAATAACACATAGCAACACAGAAGAGTACAGGATATTAACATGACTCTTAGAGCATCATAACCACAGGATAGGCTACAGACATTTTTGACAGACAATAAAAAAACAGTATTAGTTGTAAGCAAATTTCTAAGCTAGGAGGAATACGAATGTATATCCAGTTTCCTTCTATCTAAGCATCTTAAGTTACTAAATCCCATTACCCACAGGGTTTAAATGTTTATGATTATTTGCAGATCACGTATAAATGAAAAAATATATCCTGTCTCAGTGTCCCAAGAGAACTACTGTACTGGGTCATGTTGTTACCCCAATACAGGACATGGAAGGTGTAGAGTTACACTAGGTTTTCACACGGTATACTAAATACTATATTCTCCTGCTCAGGGGACCTGCACTACAGTTCTCCAGGCCTATAAAGTCCTTCTGTTTTCTATGTCAATGGTTACTAATACTGACTCTGAAGGCTCACACAACCGCTGGTTTTTATCCTCTCGGTTACACAGTTCAACCCCATATGGTTTAATGAAAGGATAAATTCAAACTGTTAGAATGTTTTCAGCTCTTAAACACGTTGAAAGTGAGATTTTAACTTTTAACTGGATTTTATGAATAAAGTAAATTCCCACACTACTGAGTAGAAAAAAAACTGAAAATGTTCCACCTAAGCAACTCATTCGTTCTATTTAGGCTTCAATGAGGTAATTAAAGTCAGCTGACCCCAAAACTAGAAGGTTTATGAGCCTCCAGGACCGAGACTGGGAACACCTATCTGAAGACAGAAGTGACAGTGGACCCTCACAATCAAGAAATACCTTGATGAGATTCTTTAAGGGTGGCATAGTGGCACAGTGGTGGGCATTGCTGCTTCACAGTACTGGAGCCCTGGGCTCAATTTTTGGAGAATTATCTATGTGGAATTTGTATTTATGTTCTCCCTGCATTTGCATGAGTTTCCTTTGGGTGTTCTGGTTTCCTCAAAAGGCTTACGGGCAGGCTACTTGGCTCCTGGAAAATGTGGCCCCCTTGTGAGTGAGTGCGTGCAACATCAGGATGTGAGTAAGCTAATCTAATACAGGGTCATGGGGAGCTGCAGCCTAACCTGGCAAGAAATGGGCACACGGCAGGATATACCCTGGATGGGACACCAGTCCTGAGAAAACCCAGTTGCAAACACACACACACCATTACCAATTTTCCCAGAAACCACTTATCCTACCAGTATGTCTTTAGACTTTGGAAGGAAAACAGAGCACCCAGAGGAAACCAAACATGGGGAGAACATACAAACTCCACGCAGGTAACTCTCCAAGAATTGAACCCAGGGTGCCAGCGCTGCGAGGCAGCAATGCTCCCCACTGCACGGCTCATTTTGTTTCTTAAAAGTAGGTATAGATCAAAAAGGTCTTCATTTTGAGTCGAGGTCCTGCATGCAAAAAAAAAAAACTTCCTGAAATTAACCAGATTTGATCATGGTTCCAAGTTATCAAATTATCTGTTCTACAGCACCCACCTTCTCACACTTCCCATCTCGCAAGGGTATGCAGGTTAGTGTGGACTTGTGTACCTGTTTGCTCATATATGTCCATGGCAGCATGCCTGTTTGTGCCTATTTGCACATGTGTGTGTGTGCGTGTGGGTGCACGCCTTGCAAATGATGTCCCATCCAAGGTCTCAGCTTGCATCCTTGCTTCTGGGTTAGGCTCCATGGTGTCACAACAGTTCCCAGGAATAAGTAACAGTCCTGATATTAACTGTGAGCACATACACAAAGCAATCAGACCACAAAAGCAGAGGTTAATTCAGCAACGGCACCAGTAAAAGACAAAGGTAGTGCTCAACATGCACTCTTCGTGGAAGGAGGGAACAGGAACAGTGGGGTAGCCCAAAAAAAGTAGTACAAAACATCAGATACTTGCACCATCTCAAAGCTTTGTTAAAAATATTGCATTCCATTCCGGTCCCTGTGTTACATAACAGATAATGAAGTGCTCCAACTAGTTAAAGAAATGGTGAGCAGGTCAGGCTGATTCCTGGGTGTATGGAACAAGCCATCGAGCCATATCATTCTATCCATATGCTACAAGCAAGCACAAAAGCCATTTTATTTTGTTTCTGCACTCTTAATAGAACCGGTCAAAGTACAAGCACAAATGGACATTTCTTCCACAGCTGATTGACGGTTCCAGTCAAAGTCCAGGAGGTAGGAAACCTTATCCAGGCCTCAGACATACACTTCTGTCCCTGCTGTTTCTGGAAGGGGGGAGTCTTGCAGCACACACACACCTTTTTACATCCCTCTCAATGTCTCAACTGACCACCAGCTTGTTGCAAAAAAAAAAAACACAGCTTAGTTACGGTCAACAGTCATAAAGATTACAGCCTTCTGCCATTCCTACAACTGCAAGCACATAAAACAACTGCAGCATTGCTGTGCATTTTCTAAAAAAGGAGTCCTTACCCTTGTTCTGTGGACCAGCTCTCAGTTCTACAGCAGAGCCTTAACCTGCCCCAACCCCCAACAATAGGTTTAATTTGGAGTCTTTAATTAAGCTACAAAACCTCTTTTTAGCAATGTGGTTCATAGATAACCTGAGATCTACAGCTTTTGAGCAAGAAAAGAACATGAAAAAGTTCCAATCAAGCCACTTGTTAGTTGAATTAATGGCTTCAGTCAAAATGTGAAACCATGAACTCAAACAACTTTTCAATTATTATTAGTAGATACTTGGTACTTGTTTGTCTTCCTATAATATGATATATTTTATCATCTACATTAGTAGATGGTTTTGCAATATATTGAAAACGCTTTTATTAAACTGACTCATTTGTGAATTCCGCCTTGAACAAAAAGGTACTTTCCTAGGATTTTACTATAAATCTAAGCTTTCGAGCACTTAAAAGAGGAAAACAATACCTATGCAGTACCCTGAAATTCCGGCCAGTTGCGACTAGAACAACTCTAGTATGATTTTGTGGGATTTTAGAAAAACTTCATTTTCTCCCTAAGTCAGTTCCTCAGAAACTGCTGTGTATTGTGACGTAAACACAGGGCCTGTTTGCAAAGCCAGAGCTGCTCTAGCGCTCAGCACGCAGACGGAACATTAGTCATGTCGCAGCGAAAAGGAAACCACCGATCGCAAGCAAACAGTCCTGGTGCAGTTTCTTACGTTTGCAGATGAAAGAGCTGTCTTAGAACAGTTTGTTGTGACGAAGACGTTACTCACCAGAACTGGCAGCTCGTCGGAAGCTGTAATTTACCCAAAGCGGCACAGACCAGCTGCTGCTGCTGTAGAGATAGGAATCCCCCTCCTCAGCTAGAGCGCAGCTGCGGCCGAGTCAGAAGACGCTCCGATACTCGGGCAGCGTAACGTGTCCGTTTTCACCTGTTTATCTACACACAGTACGCGCCTACTCTAAGCTAAGGGTGCAGATCATATTTCCTCCTGTCCCGGTGCGCATCCAAGATCTCTGGGATCCTTATCACACTGGAAATGCGCCATCTTTATGAGGAATGTACACAAACCCAGCGCATGCGCGTTTTTGGAGGGGGTCGAGCTATTTTCCCGTAAAGTCTGCACATCTATTGGAAAAAAGTTCAAGGTTCCTTATGATCACGGTTTCCAGAAACTAACTTCTGACCACACGCACACATAACAGTACAGAATGCTAGTGCCGCCCCCCAGAGTTCATTTATGTACAAGGTACCAGAAGAAAAACTATTTTACTCAAATAGAAAGCACCAGATGGGTGCTTTCTATGGCTAAATTATTCCCGAATCAGAAGCGCCTTTCTCACAATGGCACTGTCCGACAGGATGCAGCTTTTGTGAAACTGTCCTACAGCCAGTCCTACGTTATAATAATGACTATGATGACTGGCTAAATTGTGTGACGTCTCCACATTGCTGTCTTTCTTAGAACAAGAGCACATCACCTGCCAACAGATCAGCAAATTAGATGTATTATTTGATAACAAATGTTCATCAGCAGTTTAAATCTATTTAAATAGGTTCAATGTAATGTCTGTATAGTCTGCTTCTATAAAATTAATTTTTCTTTCCAACTTTGTGAATTTGTGAAGGTAATTACATTTTTAAAAGTTTTTTCTTTTATTATTCTTGTATAATGTGTCTATTTTTAGATCCTGTAAGAACATCTGTTATAAGAAATATAATGTTGTATATGTGTATTTTGCATATGTTGTACTATATTGTCATTTGTTTTGAACTATTTGACATCATTAGGCCATTAGCCCTGGAACCATTTACACTCAATTTAGTTCCTTTAATACCATTTTTTAACAAATGGTTAAAAATGGTATTTAACCATTTTTAACCTTCACACCTGAAGAAGGCTCCACGGCCGAAACGTTGTGTTTTCTTTCTTCTCTTTTCAGCATGGAATAAACCTATTACTTGTTCCTTTGCAGCCTACGCATACTGACACAGCTACCCACCTGAATTATTTTAACAAATGCTCTTTTTTGAAGTTTATACAAATTCTATTACATTTATGTGCCATTTTTGTACCTATATCTCTCATTATCCTGGTACACACTGTAGGCAAACCATTAAGAAAGTCCACAGTCAAACGTCTAGTCCCTGTCAGTCACTCTAAGTCACAGTCTGGCTTGACTAGACTTTCATGTGTTGTAGGTTCAAAAATTGGATCTTATACAATTTTTTTTTGTATTATGGAATTATTACTATTATTGTACAACACAAAACAATATAGATAAAATTCATTTAATGTATTTAAGTTTAATGGAGACCGATGCATAGTTTTGCATGCAGTACTGTAGTAAAAGTATAAACCATAAATATAGAATGGGAAAAGTAGCACTAGAACACGCTAGTAACAAAAAGTTATGTTACCATGTACTGTACACATCGTAGACCAGGTGGGGAAGCAATTAAAAAGGTCAACAAAATGCTAGGATATATAGTTAAAAGCATAGAATTTGAGTCAATGGATATTGTATAACACTCTAGTAAGGCCAGGTTTAGAATATTGTGCACAATCTTGGTGACCTGCTCACGTCATTATAGAAAAGAAGAGTCACAAAATACTCCCCAGGGAATATCCCACACTGACAGACTAAAGAAACTGAACTTTTTTACTCTTTAAAAACATCTCCTTTTTAGTGGTAAAATACCATTGAACCCTGTGGATTTGTTCATTTTGAGTACCTTCCTGTACCTGAAAACAAATTCCCTCTAATATGCTGATACTTTGTAATACAGTTTTTTTTCTTTCTGCTATCTGAGGTATATTGTTAACTTCTTACTTTGTAAACACCTGATTGAAATACTCTTTTCTTTTTAATTGTCTAGAAGTTTACTTTTTTTGTCCATACTACATTTTACTTGATACTTGACTGTTCTTTTGCCATTGTAGTATCTATATAACATTTTATTTATTTTAACCTCCATTGCAATATTCCTTTCAATTTCTCTTTTGGCCTTTTTAATATCCATTTTTACCTGTGCTTGCAATTCATTTTTCTCTTTTTAACTGGATCCTGCTGTTTTTCATTTTTTTTTATAAAGCATTGTTTTTCCCCTTATTATTTCAAATTGATTTGCTGAACCAGTTAGGATACTGTTTTTTAGCTTTTGCTTTGCATGTTATGGGGATAAATTTGTTATGTGTTTGGGTAGAAGCTGTTGGCATCCACTGATTTCATATCTGTTCCATCCCTCATCCCTGTTCCATCTTTGTCAGGATTTCTGAAAGGGGTGAGTTGTTGGACCCCTATGTGAAGCCATGAGGAATGTAGTATGAGCAAAAGTAAATTCTATATTCGAAATCCAAGTCATTAGGCAAGAGTGAAGTCAAAAGTAGGAGAACCAGGTCGGGTAGTAAAAGGAGTCAGGTCGAGAATAGAAGCGCGCACAAGAGAAAGCTGTGGAAGACTTCTCAATATTGAGCGTAGGTAAGCCGGAGAAGAGTGTTTAAATATTGAAGAGAGAGAGACATGGTTGGATAATTAGTTCCTGGATGAGCGTGTGTGGAATTTACCACGCGTGGGAATGCCAGGGAGCTTAAGGGAGAATGAACGAGTCGTGACAATCTTCTTTCTTTCTTTCTTTTTTTAGGCTCAACCTGTGCAGTTTCAAAATATACTTCAAAGCATCTCATTTCCTTAATGGTTTCTTAATTGTAACCTCCTGTTGCCTCTCTGTTTTGATTGTTGGGGTCTTCAACGAAGTGTCCCAGACCATACAACTTTAGGCCAGACAATACTATGATGTCAATCACTGACAATATGATGTCAATCACTGACACTCCACCTACACTGCTTTGGTACCAGTTATGTCTGAGCAACCTTGTGTTTGAAGATATCTGCATTGTTCCACATGTAAGCATTTGAAATCCTTTTGAATCAGTAGCTGTTCACCTCATCAGGCACCAAAGTCTCAATTCTAGACTGCCATCAGATGCAAAAGAGAGCGAGAGATTTTCTTCTCTGAGACCTAAAGTCTCTTTGAGTTGTTGCTCAAATACCAGGGCCAGGTGAGTATCTTGCCAAGGTCTACTCCAGTAAGACCACTCTGGAGAAGAAACAACACCACTCTCAATCAAGACATTGGGTTCCATTGCCAAAGCCATGTTTGCTGTATGTGAAGATGATAAGGACTATAACTAGTTAGTAGCATTCCAACAATAAGCTTGAACTTCCCACCAGAAAAGTGACACTTCACGACCCAGTAGCTTCCATTGTCAAGGTCTAGTCCACTGTGACACATCTCTCTCTTTGACTTTACTGTCATCAGCCATATAATCCTGCAGCAGGTGTGAGCCTACAGTAAGTCAGTACCTGGATGGGAGACCTCCTGGGAAAAACTAAGGTTGCTTCTGGAAGAGGTGTTAGTGGGGCCAGCAGGGAGCGCTCACCCTGCGGTCTATGTTGGTCCTAATGCCCCAGTATAGTGACAGGGACACTATACTGCAAAAAGACGCCGTGTTTCAGATGAGATATAAAACCGAGGTATTGACTCTCCGATGTTCACTGACAAAAATATGACCTACCTTTTTTGCTAAAATACAGGAATGACAAATCATTCATAAGCAGAATATAATACCTCTGGAGAAGTCAAAATATTTTAAATTCCAATACTTCACTAAGTTTAAAAAAAACAAGAACAGTACTATACATTCCTATGGATCACACTGCAAAGCCTGTTCTCTACCATTAGTATGAAATCCTTTGGTTGATTGGACCATTTTGTTTCAAAACTACATGGAGAAAATGGCCTTTTAGCTATGCATTCTGCATTTTCAATTTTATGCAGTTTGAAGCTCATTCAGAACTAATCTTCAGAGCTTGCATCTCACACATAATAAAAAAAATGTATTTTATATAGCACCTTTAAAGGTGTCTTCTCAATACAGAATGACAACAACTACAAAAAATACACAAGATATGCACTATGAAAATACACAATGAGAGGAGACAGTGTAAATAACAGAATCAGTAAAGGCCTTTCAAAATAAGAACATTTTGATTGTGGATTTGAAAAAGTTTAGGGAAGGTCACTCACTGATATCTCTTTAGGAATAGAGGTGCAGAGCTTTGGAGCATAACAGGAGAAGGCCTTGTCACCCATAGAGTGTAGAAGGGCTTGGGGGACAGACAGGAGACCAGAATTAGAAGAGCAAAGGTTGCAAGGTAGGGGGAGTAGGACTATAGTAGCTCTAACAGGTACCGAGGTGCCAAGCCATGCAGAGCCTTATAAGTGAGCATGAGAATTTTGAAATTGACACGGAACCTGACAGGAAGCCAGTGCAAAGACTCCAGGATAGGAGTAATGTGATCACTTGCACTAGACCTGGTCAGGATTCTGATTGACGAATTTTTGACATATTGGAGTTTGTTCAATGTGGATTTAGTAACCCCGAAAAAGAGCATTATACTGCAGTAGTAAATTTTGGGAGAAGAGAAATGTGTTGATCGGCTTTCATCAACAGTTGGTGATAACATAGGATGTAGTCTGGCGATATTTCTGAGGTGAAATAATTATGTTTTGATAATATGTTGCACATGTGGGTTGAATGTCAAGCCTGAATTAAATATCACCCCCAAGTTTTTCAATTTAGACAGAAGTTCAAGTACAGTGCCATTCACTGATAGGGTTACAACATTGACTTTATAAAGTTGATGGGGAGTGTCAATAAGCATGACTTCAGTTTTTGACACAGTTTAGATGAAGGAAGTTTAAAGTCATCCATGTTTTTATGTCAGAGATGCGATTAGAGAGAATAGAGATGGTCACATCAATGTCAGGTTTGGTATGGATGTACATTTGAGTATCATCAGCATAGAAGTGATAGTTGAGGCCATGTGATCTTAAAAGTAAGATAAAAGTGATCAATAAGTAAGATAGTGTGGGTAACAGTGTTTAAAGCAGCACTTAGATCAAGAAGAATGAGGATAGAAAAAGAATCAGAGTAATAAGCTATTAAAAGATCGCTAGTGACTTTGACCAGGGCAGTTTCTGTACTGTAAAGTTCTTGGAAACCAGACTGGAGGAGTTCAAAGAGGTTGTTTGCAATGAGACGGTTATTTAACTGAATTTTAACAGCATGTTCTAGAATATTTGCAAGAAATGGTAAGTTGAAGATGGGGTGAAAATTGCTTAGATTTTCCTGAGCCATGTTCGGCATTAATGACACAGGGGTAATGGCATCAGTTTTGAGGACCATTGGTACAACACCCGTGCTCAAGGATTCATTTATTATATTGAGGACAATGGGACAGACAGA
Organism: Lepisosteus oculatus; assembly: GCF_040954835.1. Classification (NCBI taxonomy): domain Eukaryota; kingdom Metazoa; phylum Chordata; class Actinopteri; order Semionotiformes; family Lepisosteidae; genus Lepisosteus; species Lepisosteus oculatus. The sequence goes on from NC_090700.1 coordinate 20,307,156, forward strand.
GGTGGAACAGGATTGAAATAAAGCGGTGGGAATGGGATCTAATAGGCAGGTGGTGGATTTCATATGCGAGTCAAGAAGAGAGAAGTTTGGAGAGAAGGGAAGCAGTAAAGTTAGGCAAGCAGGGAGGAGGTGTGGATGTGATATGCGTTGTGGAGAAAATGTGATGCCGGATGTTTTCGATCTTGGTGCTAAAGAAATCTAAAAATGTGTGGAAGGAATATGTTTTTAAGCGTAATGGTATGTGCTAGAAGCATACAATCAAACATCCATCCATACATCAATTTGCTAGTTGTTTTTTTTTTAATACAGGGTCACAGGGGAGCTGGTGCCTATTCCAGCAGGCAACAGGCACAAGGCAGGATACACCAGTCCCAGGACTGGTCATAGACAGATGCAAACACACACCAGGATTGATGTTCCCAGGAGCCAACTAAACTACCAGTATGTTTTTGGACTGTGGGAGGAAACTGGAACACCCAGAGAAAATTCCCTTTGGGATCAATAAAGTCTTATCTTATCTTATCTTAAAACCCACTTGAACAAGGGGAGAACATACAAACTCGACACAGATAGCACCCTAGTGAGACTGAAATGCTAACCACTACGCTATCGTGCCACCCACAATCAAACATATAAAATATATATGTGAAGGGAGAGAGCTTTCAAATTTTATTTCTGGATAATCTGTGCTGGAAGGACAGCCTGTCTGTTCTTTGTAATTAATGGGCCTGAGAGCTGTGAGCAGAGAGAAAGGGTTTCTGCGTCACAGAAAAGCAGCATTAATTGTACCTGTATTTTCTCTAAGGAACTCTGACTCATTAACACGAACAGTGGCGCTGTAGAACTTGAATGAGTCACACATGACTAATGGGTAAATGAAAAGGAATCAGGGGAAAGGGGGTGTTTAATTTTCCTGCCAACAGCTGTTATTTCTTGCCTTTTCCAATCAAGACTGACAGTATCATATTACTATTTTATATAGAATGGATGACCTTAAACTCTTTAAAGCAGGCAGTGCTTTTGAATATTGGACTTGAAGGGACACAGTCCAGCAGGTTTTATAATCCTCTTTAAATCTTCAAAATGCAATGAGCTGGGAAAGGTCCAGTTTAGTCAATTATAGCATAATTGTTGGAAATCTGTATTTAAGAACAGAGCTGCAACGAAAACCTGCAGACACAGTGGCATTCTTGAGCCAGGACTGGAGTCCTCTAATGTAATGATACATTATCTTTTGGAAATTACAAATACCAAAAAAGGAAATGCAGAGCCTGAAGAGGTTACTTTAAAAAAAAAACATAGGTGTTTATGTAGGCATATCATTGTCATCTTTTAGATACTTTAGGGAAGCAATTTAAGAGGTGTGCAGATAGCATGGAATAAACCTTTTACTTGTTCTTTTGCAGCCTACGCATGCCGATGCAGCTAACTACTTGAACTACACATTTGGATAGATAGCTAAAAGCATAGAATTTAAATCATGCAAAGCTAAAATTACACATTGAAATAAAATGGCATGATGCACTCCTGTGAGCTCAGACAATTTTTGTTACCCTGATATAATCACTACTGCTCTGGAATGTCCTTCACTGACAGCTGAAAGAACCTGTTTAATCTTGACAAAGAAGACTAAGAGGGGACTTGATTCATGTATTCATGAATAATTTAAATTAAATCAGTTGAAATCTCTCCAGAGATCTCTTTGACATTCATTTTTTCCAGTACTGATGGAACCAAAGTAAGGAGCTGAAGTCATCATTCCAAAAAATAATTTAATTCAAAACCACCAGTCATATCTATATGTTCTTGGAAAACAATATGAGCTCCTTAGTCCATCTTAACTCTACTGATGGGGCAAAGTGATTCACCAGGATGCCTACTGTGCCAAGGGCGAGAGAGACTGGAGCACATCCTCAGCTGTTGCCCAAAAGCCCCTGGAGAAGGCCGCTATTGATGGCACCACAACCAGGTGCTTAAGGCCTTAGTAGACACTATAAGCAGAGGCATCACATCAGTAAACATCACCACACAGCAATTCAGACCATTGCTTTCATCAGAATCGGTCAGCAGCCACAACCACAGCCCAGAGAATCAGCGGGTCTCCTGGCAAGACTTTGGCAGCTGAAGGTTGACCTAGGGAGGAAGCTTATGTTCCTTGGCTGTAACAACCACACTTAGGCAAGACACAGTATTTCTGTCCAAGGCATCTAAGCAGGTGGTCATGCTAGAGCTTATGGTTCCCTGGGAAGACTGGATGGAGGAGACCTATGAAAGGAAGAGAGCCAAGTATGAAGATCTGGTTAAACAGTGCCATGGGAAGAGGTGGAGAGCATGGTGCGAGCCCATCAAGGGTTGCTGCAGAGGATTTGCCGGTCAATACCTCTGTAGAGCTTACAGCCTTTTGGATATAACATAGGTGAGCAAGAGGAAGGCCATCAAAACCACCACAGAGGCTGCAGAAAGAGCCTCAAGATGACCATGGATCAAGAGGAGTGATCTGTGGGTGACGATACCATCTGGAAATAAGCAGTACTTGATCAACCTTGACTGGGTCACCTAGGTGAAGATGTCTGATGTTGAAAGATCTAAAACATCAAGTGACCCTCGGTTACATCACTGATGATGTGTCTAGGTGCATCAGAAGATTTATTTCTTCAACTAAAAGTTGTATTACTTTGCACAGATCTTTAATTCCATCAGCTGCTACTCCAGCCTGCTGCTTATTTCAACCAGTCTCCTACCATTTTAACCCATGATCCCTTTCTCACTGAATTCAGACTACTAGATGCAAACAACTTTTGACCTTGATTTAAATTCACATATTTGCAAAAAGTACTTGCTGCTACCTGCTGCTTTCAGAAATATTAGCCAAAATAGCATTCATGTTTTTCCATTATGTTGCAAGCTGTTTCAGCAGTGCCCTGCCAACTCTTTCTTATTGCTGCTGTTTGAATGTTAAACCTGCTGATTGAAATCAGTTATAGCGTAGCATTACTAACTCCAGCTAGATTTGCTTGAGTGACAATGCTGCAAACCCTGACCAACATTTTAAAAGCCTTACTGCTGCCCCAGATTTGATTGCTGGCGATTCAGATGCTGAACGTCTTCAATAAACCTGTACGCTCTGAAATCCAGGGTATCAGATTAGGCAGATTGTGCCTTTTTGTATTGAAATTCATACAGTATATGGTTATTTATATATTGTTCTGAATATTGAAACCTGAAGAGGTTTTGTTTCCATTTCTGCAGTGCTTCCTTGCACTAAACCACTGTGATTACAAAAATATTACAAAAATTACAAAATTTACTTGAATAACAAAAATAACTTGAACAAAATGCCCAGCCATGAAGGATCTTGCCACTCAATCAACTATGTATGCTGTTCATCACGGCCATTCCTTCAGCTTCCTAAAATATTCTTAAAATCTGTCCTAATCCTGTTTCTTTGTCTGCTACTCATATATCTCCACTTTAATAATACATATAGGTCCAACTTCTAAATTTACAACATATTAGCTCTTACTCCTGGGCCTGGCCCCTGTTATTGGTACAGATGTCCTGTCGAGACTGCAGGCACCTGCTCTTCAATCCTATATGTTCTGGCTGGTGTCCGTTTGGATCAGTGCATTTCACACCCATTACCTGTGTGTCTCAATTATGTCTTGATTGCATTTATAATAATAATAAACTTTATTTTATATAGTGCCTTTAAAGGTGGCATCTCAAAGCCCTTTACAGAATGACAACAGAAACAACAACAATTAAAAATAAACAATAAAAAATACACAAGATAAACACGATGAGAATATGCAGAGGAGACAGTAGATGGTGGTACTACATACAGTAGGAACAGAGGGGTAAAGAATGGAACGAGTAAAGTAAAGGCTCTTCTAAAGAAGAACATTTTGAGTCTGGATTTGAAGAAGTTTAGAGAAGGTGACTCTCTGATATCCTTGAGGAGAGAGTTCCAGAGCTTTGGGGCATAACAGGAGAAGGTCCTGTCATCCACAGAGTGTAGAATGTAAATGGGCTTGGGGGACAGTTAGGAGACCAGAATTAGATGAGCGAAGGTTGTGAGATGGGGAGTAGGGTGATAATAGTTCAGACAGGTACTGAGGTGCCAAGCCATGCAGAGCCTTATAGGTGAGCATGAGGATTTTGATGTTGATACGAAACTTGACAGGAAGCCAGTGCAAGGATTCCAGGATAGGAGAAATGTGATCACTTGCAGTAGACCTGGTCAGGATTCTGGCTGCCGAATTTTGGACATACTAGAGTTTGTTCAATGTGGATTTAGATACCCCAGTGAGTAGAGCATTACAATAGTCAATTTGGGAGAAGACAAATGTGTTGATGAGCTTTTCAGCCGCCAGTTAGTGATAACATAAGGCATAGTCTAGCGATGTTTTAAGGCCTTGTCTCCCTTGGCAGATGGTACCGTACTTGAGATTCAGTCTAAATTGAAAAACCTTGGGGTCGACTGTTAAGCCTGAATCAAATATCACCCCAAGGTTTTTCAATTTAGATTGAATCTCAAGTATGGTACCATCCACAGATAGGACTGGCTTTTAGTTGATGGGGGTGCCAATAAGAATGACTTGTCACAATTAAGATGAAGGAAATTTTGAGTCATCCAAGTTTTTATGTCAGATGCAAGTAGATAGAATAGACACAGTCACATCAGTGTCAGGTTTGGTATGGATGTATATGTATATAGAAATGATAGTTGAGGCCATGTGATCTTAAAAGCTGACCAGGTGGAAACATGTAAATGCTGAAAAGTAGGGAACCCAGTAGCGAGCCCTGAGGAACACCAGACTTAACTAAACCAATTTCAGACCTAAATCTGCCAAGGGAGACAAAGTGACAGCGATCAGTGAAGTAGGACTTGAACCATTTGAGAGCTAAGATAAAGCAGGACAGAACAGAATGTGCAAATTTAGGCTGATCAATTGATCGCCAGTTGTGGAAATTCACGGAGTGTGAGGGGGAGTGTGAGGGGGAAGTGTTAGAAACAGGTAATTCCAGATTGAAAAGAATAGCTAAGTGGTCAGAGAGGCCTACAGTACATCAAGGGAAGACCAGTGGGAAACAAAAGAGTCACTTGCAATGATTAAGTCAAGGGTGTGTCGTTTGTTATGTGTAGGGCTATGAACAAACTGAGTTAGATCAAAGCATCCCAACAGAGCTAGAAAATCCTTAGCCAAACTGGAAGACCTTGAGTCAATGTGCTTATTAAAGTCCCCAAGAATAAGGATCCTCTTAAATCTGAGGCAAAAAAATGAAAGTAAATCAGCAAACTCACCAAAAAAGGCTTCGTTAGGTTTGGCGTCATTTGGTATTAAAGCTTTGATTGCCTGAAAGGATTAACAGTGTTAGTGTTTCATCTTTTCAAGTGTAAATGCTTCCTACTTCCTGATTTGAGTTTTCTGCCAACCACAGTTGCTCTTTAACCACTACATGCTGCTGTTGAATCCTCCACATTATTTAAAACCTGCATGTTATTTAAGGCATTGCTATCCATTGTCTGAGAATGACTGCAGTCCAGTCAAGCGTGTAGTCAGGTTCTGGCTTATTGCAACCCTCTTAAAGAGGAACTGCAGCGTTATTTTGACATTTCAGATTTAATATAATGAATCGGCAATGATGAGTGCCTTTCAAACCGCAATGAAACTACCAAGTACATAGTAACATGTAATCCTCTAATTTCCATCACAAAGAGATGTTTTTTTCCAATGTATGCGTAGCGCGATATTGCAACATAACATCCGGTGACGCAAAAGAGGTCCTATTACGTTCTAAACATGCTTTAGACCAAGCAAATTTTGCTACTATATTAATAGTAAATATTTTTTTAGGTCGACACACACAAGGCGACATGGTTTTTAACCACTTTTAAGCATTGCATAAAAAGAGCAACCTGCCAACCAATATACACTCATAATAATTAACACTGTTACGAGACCATGTTTCCCATTTGCTTACCACCACTAGTGAGCATGGAGGGCTGTTTCCATGTCACAATTCATGGGAACTCTCGCTCTTGCCCGTGGTGAAACCAACAATTTGCGACAACATGGCAACCATATCATCCTTTCACAAAAGTTCACCATTTTAGTCTTTTTGGAATACTGTCCATTTATTATTTTGTTACTGAGATTTAATACCCAGTCTGAGAAATTGGGACTGCAGTTCCCCCTTAAGGATAAAGCACTTACTGACAGTGTGACACTCTCTAAGAAATGTGGACACCTGCGGGGATTAGATTAAAGATACAGCCAGGCTCAGAGCATACTAGGTCTACTGCTGGCTTGGAAGAGCTCTGCAGTGTTTAAGTGTGACATCACGTTTAGTAACAGGCTCTTGCACACTGCGCTCTGTTTCATTTTTTCTCCATGTTACACCAATCTCTACTCCCTTTTACCACTGGGGGGTGGACTTGCATTAGAATTGAAATTGAAACCATTTTTTATGTGCTTTTGTGCATTGGCTTGTTAGTGGCTTAGTATTTGCTTTGCTTACTTACAAAACACAAGCACAGCGCTCTTCCAAGCACCTATTTAACAATACATTGGTGTCATCACAAAACAAAATACAAAGTAAATATATAGTTGTAGCCACGAGTACTACTACTGTTTTTTTTCGTTGGACAGTTGGTGAGAAATGTTTAAATTTAAAATGACCAAAACCATAACCTGAGTCTTTGAAGGGAATTCTGGGGGCCCCCAATTCCACACCCTTGTGTTCAGTGGGCAAAAAATCAGGTGCAGTACCTTTCAGTTTCAAAATGCTACAAGGTCATTGTCTTATCTTATCTCATTAGCTTAGCTCTATGAATTATGTCACCTATAATTACTTGCAAATTATGTACATCTTGGAATAAAATTTATGGGTAAGTTTTTATTAATAACTTAGAACTGGGATCCAAACTGAAATGGACAGGCAGCACACATCATTGTATCTCCAGCACCATTTTCTTTCATGTAAATATTGCTAAATCTTAGATAAACAGAAGCAAAGGAAAACTTCTTTTCTGATCTAAAGTTTGGGTTTAGCTTTGAAACACATTAAGAGGTGACAGTTATGTAGACATTGGTGACGCCTAGTGAAAAAAAAGTGAGTTGCAGCCTTAAATATTTTTTTTTTAAAAGCATGTATCATCCTGCAAGCAGGCAGCTCGGAAGCAGAAACATTAGAAGATCCATAGGGTTCATTTTCATTTATGTTCATTGAAGAAAACTATTAATTACTTCTACAAGTACATCACAAGGCTTTTACACACTGTGCAAAGACATACTGTTTTCTGAACTTTTGTAGGGTGACGTCACTTGACGCTATTCACAGCCTGTCAACTTGCTAAATCTCATCTCCCAGAATCTTAGTGTTGGCTCGAGTCCCCCAGTTCCAGGAAAAATGTCAAGAGCAACACCACCCTCTGTTTTAAATGACAGTTGACTCTGTTAAATATGAGGCACTCTGAAAGATACCTCACAAAATATGAATGTCCTAGAAAAAAAGTCAGCATCCTTTACTTGCTTCTTGATGATATGCATATAGTAAAGATGTGATATAGACCCCTGGTCGCCTGAGTGTCCAACAATGGAGAGTCATTCTCTGACTTTTATTTCAATATTCCATTTAAATATAGACAGGCTCCCTCCTGGATTGCAACAGACCTAGTAAATGGATAATAAATTATTTAAGCTCTCTGGAATCCCATCGAAAACTAAAACTACCCTGATATCACTCATGAAGCTCCAATAAATGTATAATGATATTGAGGATATCCCTCGTCAGAAGAGAATCTCCAGACATTTGTCAATATATTTACTGAAGCATGAAAAGATGGATCTTAAACTTAAAACTGTGAAAACCAAAGCCCTCCATCCGAAAGCACACCCTGGTGCAAATGGATTCACATTCATAATGGGTGTATGTAGAATATCTATAGCGCTTTTCACAGCGAGTACTCTCTTTCACATAAGGCTCATATTGACATAGATCTAGTATTTCCTAAAATCTAAACCTACAGTTTTTGACCACCTGAAGAAGCAGATGTCTGAGGACCCCAACATTAATATTGACACCAAACTGATGGGAAGTTCAATAAGTCCTACTGTTTAATTTGATGCTGTTTGATGCTGTTAACTCTCCTACCTTTGTTCTGTGAACAAGATATCTCAGGCTCAGCTTGTAGCTCTCTGACTGCTCTGTTAGGACTCTCCTCTCCTTCTCTGCATCACATTCACAGGTTCTAGCATCAGTAATTAAAAGGCACCTTCTGTCTTCTGCTTATACTCAGACTCTTGGTTGTCTTAATTCCTTCCATGTCTTTGTCAACACTTTGTTTGTGATTGTTATTATTATTTGCTTACCATTTTCCTTAAACACAACAGCTTACAAAATATACAAAGTTAACATTGACTACATTATGATGCTCAGATCTTTCTTTCCTCTTAAACATCTGTCATTGTTTTGTGGGTACTTAACTGGCAGCCATTTCCTCCTCTCACATCAGTTAAGTCTTTAATGTGTGGTCTGCTCTAGATTCCTTTTTCATCTAAAGTTTTGTTCTCTCTGTTTCTCTAGTTTCTGTCACCTTGTCTTGCTTTTCCACTTCCAAGAATCTTAGTGTTACCCTAGGTCATTGGATCTGCTTGTGCTTGACTCCAGTTTGGCCTGGAAACATCCACTACCAATGGACATTCCACGGAAATAGCTTTTGGACACTACTCTCTACTGACCACTGCTGTCCAGTCTAGATGCTGCATCTTCAGTTCCAACAGGTGCATCTTCAGTTCCAACAGGTCCAAGTTTAACCTCAAAACCCTCCAGACATACTGGTTCCCAGCTGACATCTTGGGTTTTCTCTCTCACTTCCACCTTCTGCCATGTTACACTGCTGCCACGTGAACATGCACAGGACTGACTTGTTAAGACATAGAAACATACATATAAGGTAACGGTCACTGTTAAAACATAAAGATAATTTGTCAAATGACAAATTAGCTCATGCGTATAAGATTGGAACGCCATGGCAGATGATTAATCCAGAAGGTCTGCATGTCATCCAAGCAGCAAGTGCTTATTCTCTCAGTTTGGAAAGAGTTCACACCCCAACAGCACCTGATGATGGACCCAGTTCTGAACTTTCATTTCAGAACAGGTCTCTTCATTGAAAGGCAAAGAGCTGGTTATACAGTATGCATGGGAGACTTCTCAGATAGGAAGAATAATTCCTGCAGAATTTTAATATCCTAAACAATATTAGCAATCAAAATTATACTTTGACAACTTTAAGGAATACTTTATTTATTTATTTCACTAAAATATGACTAAGAAACTAGAAATACAGTACTTAATGTATGCGAATACATCTAAAGGTATAAATGTAGAGAATTTACAAAATATACACTATTAAGCACATGTATTTTACATTGGCATATTAAATTTATATGAACTAAAAACTACAGATTAAATCTTTGATTTAAAATTAAGATATTTAATAAAGCATATATAAGACTTGATCTTCAAGAGTCTTATAATAATACATAACATTTGTCATTGTAAAGATAATCGCGTGTATAAGTGTTCTGATTCATGTAATTATGAATATTAATACAGCTGTTTTGTCTTTTGGAAAGTGGTTATAAAGCGTTCTGAATATTATTATAGCATCATTAAGGTATTATTCTGCAACATAAGACAGCATTCAAATAAAGAAATACCTTTATTTCAAACAGAACATTAAACATATTTCAAATATAGTATTTCAAATAAAACATTATCCCTACAATATGAGCAATAAAAATGAGAAGGAATAAGTAGCTTATTAGTTTAGACCACCCTCATTATATTTTCTGCTGTACACTTCTGAGCCTGTGGGTTAATTACTTTTCATGATTAAGGAACATGTTTCTTTGGTGTTAATTTTAAAAAAGAGTACAGTTGAATATTCGTGAGAATAAATATTTTTGTGTCATTAAAAATAAACCTGGAGATTAGGTACCGGATACCTCATTCCAGGTCTTATGTAAATATTTCACACATATTGAAGTAACTAAATCCTTTTAGTCTTCAACAGAGAAGACTTGGAATAGACCTGATCCAAGTATTCAACATTTTCAAGGAACTGACAGATTCAACCCAGTGCACATCTTCAGGAAGAACAGTGAAAACTGAACCAGAGAGCACAAATGGAAACTACAGTATGTGGAAGTGCATTTGAAACTAAGACCAGTGAGCACTTTTTACCAAAAGGGATGTGAGAGACTGGAACAAGCTGCAAAACTATGTTGTTGAAGCTGAAACTGAAGCTGAAATCCCTTCTCCTTAAGGGCGTTCCTCATCTTTCACATTTTACCTGATCTCCTGCACCTGCCTTCTGTTACAGTCTCCCCTTTAAAACCAGACGCCCCCACTATTCCAGGCTCAGTATTGGAAGATGGATGCCACAAGGCTTACCTATTTTCTGGGTTGTCCGAAGGCAAGCTTTTTCCCCGGCGTCTTGACCATATGCGTCCGGGACTTGGAGCGACTGGCCACGTTACATTTTTATTCCTCCGACCCTTCGCTGGATCCTGTTCTGGCTTTTAACTTCGTTTGTCTTTGTCATGGATGGACCACCCGGCTCTGGACATTTGCCTCCCTACAAATTTCCCTAACAAACACCCTTTGGACTGTTTGCCTGGACCACGCCTCCCTCAGTACCTTCGTCATGCCCCCCTGTTCGTCTGCCAGCCCTGTTCCTCGTCTCTTCCCCGTGTCTGTTCACTCTCTTCCGGATTGGGCTGTCTGCATAGGGTCCTGAAAGACACTACGTGACAGAAACCCAGGCTTCCTTCAAGAAAATGGCTGGATGTGATCCTTTGGACCAACTAACTACTAACTACCAGAGGACTAGAGGGGGTGAATGGGCTCCACTTGTACATAACTATTCTTGTGCTGTTATTAACTATTTAGTCCCTCATCAATGAATCATTCCGTTCAAAATTTTCTCTGAAATATATGTATTACTTTGACCCTCAGAAAGCCTTAAGGATTGCTTGGAGGAACCTAACTGTCAGTGTTTATTATTCTGGTCCCTAGATGAGCTCTCTGCTGTTTAAACCAAAATAAGTGGTGGATGGATTACTGTTTCCATACAATTATTACATTAAAGCTGGGTTAGTGGTTACAAAAAACACTTCGCCATTGAATCTTTTATGAATTATACCCAATTCCACCAGCATCACTTCATCAAGTAATTTACTGTTACCATTGGCTAAGAGTATAGGAAAAGTAGTACAGTACTATCCTCTGTTCACCTCCAGTCTGCAAATTAATTAGTGATACAGCTGGTCAATTTACCTAACCGTGTAAGCGAGTCCTAGCTAGGACATGACACCAATGGTGGAGAAGTGATTTATTGTGTATGTTTTGTGAGGAACGTTATTATCTTCAGTACCTGAGAAGTTATAATGTACTTTGTTCATTTTGTTTCAACTGGGATATGAATTTAAAATTTGGTGCAGTTTAAGAAACCACGACAGTAGTGCTTTCCTTGTAGACATACTGTATAATCTGACAGAAGAATGTTTACATTAGGTATACACTCCATTCTAGACATTGGAATTTGATTGAGGGTGACCTCTCTTGTTCATCACAGTGGCCAGTTTTGAACGATAGAGAGTTGGATAAAATAGGCTGCCTGAATGTAATAATTCAGTTTTGAAGATACATACTGAGCTTTATTTTCATTGGCTAATGAGGGATTGTGACAGACCCATCCCTTAACCAGAGCAGTCCCAAGAGACTGCACACACAAAAAACAGCCACAGAGTAGTGAAATCCAAAGGGCTTTTCAGTTCCACAGCAAAACAACACTAAACAAAACAGTAGCACCTTGCATGCTTTTTAAACACAGAAAAAGCTTAAAACACTCTGTGAGAATATGAAATTCTAAAGCCTTTACCAATTACCCAATAATTAAATCACCCTAGTGTGGCTATTTACGGTTAATTAGAGGTCAAATGTTGTGCCCTCTTGTGGCAGTGAGTTCTAAATGCCACCCCCAAAGTCACCCCTCTTAAATTAACCTACCACAGGACGTTCCTAGGGCATTTAAAATGGAAAAAGGCTAAAAGTTCTCAAAATGGGTAGCAAGGATTTCAGACTCATAAGAAAAGGCTCATTTCAGAGCTGACTGTGCTGCTTGTCTATTTAATTGCATTATCTTTGAAGTTTATTTCCACCATTTCCTGTGTTTCAATTGTCTTGTATTTCGTTGGCGGGGGAGGAGGTTTAAATGATGGAGGCTCATCCAATCTGAAAGGTAGTTTGAAAAAATAAACATACTCAGATCATTTTAAATACACTCCTGCTTAGTAATGATAATGGACTTCAACAATATGAGATTGCATTTAAAAGAATATGGAATGATAATCTTAGCTCTATCATACTGTACTGTACTCCTCCACATTTACACTCACTCTACATTCTTTACATTCAATGAGGTTGGTCCTGTTCATTTTAGCTGGGATTAAAGCTTAGACTTTTTGGTGCCCTTCCTCCAATTCGTAGAGAGACAAAAACTTTGTCTCCAAATCTCTACTCCAAATAATATGTTCTATGGTGTAAAGTATTTTGCTCTGGCTTACATCCGATTTCCCTACATTCTATCCCATATGTTTTTGTTATTTCATTTCTTTTGTTTTTTTATTGCAGTTTTTTGTCTTTATCACAATGTGCAGAGTCCATGATTTTGAAAGGTGCTTTATACATAAATGTTATTAATGTATGAGAGCTTGGGATAAAGTGGTGGAAAGACACTATACTTTTTCTGTACTACTACAATATTTTTCTTTCTTAATGCAGAGTTACCATGAAATGTAAATTGAAAAGATATTGTGTGTAGATTGAACTGTTAAAAACAATATGACTACATTGTAATTGCAAAGTCATTTTATAGAGAATTGCCTGCTAAGAAAAACATGTAAAGAGCCTGACAGGAGGTTTTAAAAGACAGGTGACAGACAACATTTGGCCACTGATAACTGTCTAGTGACCTTTGGATCTGCAGCAAGTAAATGGTTCTTTAGAACAATATGCGTAACTTTATGTGTAAATATTGTTGTAGTAATTTTTAAGCCACTTCACAAGCTACAATCTTGAAAGTAGCTTTTCATTCAGTGTTCAAGTTCAATAGTGAATCCACTCACACAGTTCCAATTACCAATCCCTCTTCAAAGAGCAAAAGTTAAAAATAATTCAACACCGTGCTGCAGAAAAGTCTTCATCTGAGTTAGTAACTTAATTTAACTCACCTTCAGCCCATCCGGAGTTACAGTACAGTGACGTTATTATACGATGAAAGTAACAATATGTGACAAGAAAAAACATGCTTTGAAAAGCTATAATGCATTGCTAAATGTAAATAAATGTTAACAAGTAACGGAAGTGATATCCAAACTATTGAAATTGGTGACAATAGATATTAAAAGGACAAATGCACTCACTTCTTCTGCTGTATGTATCTTCTGACCAGGACCACAATCAGAATGAGGCATACCAGACATGGCAGGATAATAAACACTACTGTTGTGTGGCCTTCTTTACCTCCTGTGGCACCTGGAGAAACAATCAGTCACTGAAATATAGATAATAATGAACCTGAATAGCTAGTCAATGATAGTCAGCTTAGTGTATTTCTAGAAGAAAGACCTGGACGTCTATGCTGCACTTTTTACACTCGTATACAGACAAACTATGACTATAACGTGATAATTAAAACCATTTAATTCAATACTTTTCATTTTATATCTGCCAATATTTGGAGTCAATGATTCCATGTTCTCTTCAGAATGGGGGTGGGCAGAATAAGTTCTACCAATTCAACCGCTCACCTTTGACACAGGAGTGCTCAGCTGGAGCAGTGGCTACCCAGAAGTCAGTGTTGTGCTGGGGGCCTAGAGAGCTTTATCCAACTAATCTCCACCCAACCCCAATTGTGCAACACCACCTGAAAAATCCCACCTGTAGCTGATGAAGGGACATAGGCTTGAATTTATGGTGTCTGGGCTATGGAGCTCAACATGCACTTGTAATGAGTTTGGTTACTAGTGAAGTCTATCTGGAACACAACTTTGGCAGTTCAAACTTAAAAAATAGGAGATGAAGTAACATACCGTACCTGTGTCTATTACTACAGATGTGTTGAAACCCCAAGGGGTTTGAGTGAAGGATGTTATGTTGTACTTGAGAGTGGCTGGGACTGGATATGAGACTTTGCCTTTGGTTGCGAAGTCTGTGCTGTTTTCTTCATTATAAGACATGCTGGAGTTCTGCCAGCTAGTACTTGCTGAATGATGCGTGGAGTAGCCTTGTCCATGAGTAGCATTCACAGAAGAGGTTGTGTCACGTTCCTGTTCTGTCATTGTGGTCCTGGAAATGTTGGTAACCTGCCCAGGGCTATCACTGGTCCATGCTACTTGTGTTGATGCAGTAACATCCGTGTACATATCCGTTCCTCCAGTCTGGCTTATGTTTGGAGTAATACCAGGAGAAGCGGTTGTAAATGTGATTGAAGGAATTACTGTCCCTACAAATCAGAAAGACTGAAATTAGATATTTTTTGGTGACATACATGAATATAATGAAAAGAACAAGACCTCTTTAAAGGTTAGAAATACATTTTTAAATTGTTAAGTTTAAAATAACTTAAAATTCAATAAGGCAATGGCAGAATATGTTAAAAAAATTTGATTCTGACCAGTGACAGAGATTTTCAGGAGTTATATATAAGGGTCATTTTAATTATTTCTCTTCAGTAAATTACCCACACATTATTATTACAACACAAAGATTAAGTTGCCAGGTCTCCAGTCCATCCATTTTCTAAATGCTTCTTCCCATTCAGGGTCACCCGCAAGCAACAGGTGCAAAGGCAGGGTTCACTCTCGGAAGAAATGGAACATACAAACTCAACAGAAATAGCATTCCAGGTCTGGAATTGAACCCAAGGCTCCAGGGCTGTAAGGCAACAATGATTAACCACTACCAAGCTGTGCCACCCGCCTGACCCACAATATATAAAATGATTTAATTTAATATATGCTTACTGTACATTTCCATGCAAGGTGAGTCACACAACAAGATTACAGTTTGGACCACAAAGTATTTGGGAAATCAGGGACCAATTATAGTGTAATAAACCACTGTCCTTCCCAGATCTGTATCCTATGACTCTACCCTTTTGTAAAACTTTATTGGGGCTCATTCAGCTTGACCTTGGCACTGAACTTGCTCTGTCCGCTGAGAACTCAAACCTTCTTCCCAAGTGGAGAGTGAGCTTGTTGGTGATAAATAAACCTCTTCAATTCTTCCCTAACTTGTAGGAAATTCCAATAGGAATACCTGTTTTGCCTAACCATGGATCAACAGATGAGATATATTAGACGCCCACTTCAGTGCCAACTCTGAAACTAAATTTACTAGACTAATCACAACACTTGACACCTTCAGTGTTCTGTACCTATTTATATTATACCTATTTACAGAGAAACCCTTTTTCAAAAAACTTTAATGGGGTTAAACCTTAATTAAATCATAATTTAATAATTAAACCTTAATTGAAACCAGCAGCATTAGGTTCCTCTGATAATCTCATGCAAGTACCTGTACTTATTTTCTCTGTAGAAGAAGGTTCTCCAACCCTGAGATATTTGATGAATCCAGCAAGTATTCTGTTCAATTAAGAGAACTCTAATCCTTAGGTTGGAGATACTCCTAAATGATAAATGATCTAATAATTCATCCATCCATTTTCTAACCACTTTATGCAATACAGGGTTGTGAGGGAGCCAGAGCCTAGCCCAGCAAGCAATGGGTTCAAGACAGAATAAACACTGGACTGTACACTCATCCTTCACAAGGCACATACTGTACTAACAAAATCAGGTGCACACTCACACCAAGGCCAATTGTTTCCAAAAGCCAAATAACCTAGCAGTATGTTTGTTAACACCAGGAGGAAATGGGATCATCTGGAGGAAAGCCTCATGAACATGTGAGAACATGCAATATCCATGAAGTTACATTAACACCTCAGGAACTGAACCCAGGGTCCAAGTACTGTGAGGCAGCAGTTTTAACCACTGTACCTCTGTGCCGCCAGTGGTCTATTAATACATTATTTTAGTAAATCACCTGCTTAATGGACTACAGTGGACTTGTTCCATCTCTTTAGAAACTGGTGGGCTAATGCTGACCAGCAAAACCTACTGTACTGGGACTCTCCAGGACAAGGGTTAGGACAGGTATAGAGCTATCCTCTAGACTCTAGTGTCTAGAGTTTCCTTAAGTACTCTAGTACTTAAAGTGACATGGACAACTCTGACAGACAACTGCTTAGTTACACATGACTATGATCTACTGAACTATGAAGCATATTACAATGTACAGAAAGTGTAATAAAGTAAAAAATCTAACATATTTAACCATGAAGCCCAATGTTGTGTTTGTCTGTTACTGGGGAGGGCCTTATGAAAGACAAGCGACAAACCTCAGTACAGCAAACAGGAAGTTAAACCACAGTGTCAGCCGGTGCTGGGTGACACAGTTCACTGTCAGATTCATCACCTCACAATGAGTATTGAGTGAGTAACATTTGTGTAGATTAAGTACAGATAACCATGAGAGAGTTAACAAGCCTCAAGCACATGGCTCCTCTCATTTGGGAATTCAAAGTCTTCATTTGTTTTTATTAGGTAATTTAAAAATAATTTTCCAAATCGTTTGTCCCCTCTTAAAGAATATTTTTGTCCTGATGTAACATAATGGCAGAATCTATAGGGGATGATAAATGTAGGCACCAGACCAATTCAGCACACAAAACCTGGCCCTTTCTAGAACACTTCTTGTCCTTGTCAGTACTCCAACAGAGACAGAGATATAGTTCCTAGATGCTGTGCTTTACATTTTTGCTGTGTCAGTCTGAAAGTAAACCTCCTTTGCTAAGGATCAACACAAGGACATCTGTATACTGTACATTCAAGCTCCTGCAGTTTTTTCAAAGCATTGATGATGTTTAATGAAAAGAAAACCACAAAATCTGTAAAACATGAGCTCAGTAGATCTAAGAACAAATACACTACTCCAAGCAAAATCATTTGTATCCAAATCTAGTCTTATCAAATGTACTTCAATCCCTATAACATGTCACTGTAAAGAATGTCTTTGAGATAACACATTTTATATAAAGTCTTTGTAGCACATCACTTAAAATTATTATTTTTTCCATATCCAATATCAGCAATGATTTATCCCCAGCAAGAGTCATGGCAAACCAGAGCTTATCATGGAGGCACAGGGCACAAGGTGAGAGACCATCCTTGAAAAGACAAAGAAGTACAATTTTAAAACACCAGTGAACACAGCCAGCATGTCATTGAAAGATGGGAGGAAATAGAACCGTTGTCTGCTGCAGCAAGTGCAATGCAATAATTTTATTAGATTTTTTTCGTAGGTAAATTTTCTTTTCATTTTTCATTGGTTATATAAGGCAACTTACACCTTAGACTTAGGACTTTCAGACGTAATGTAATTTAGGCGTGGGTGTGGTAGTTTAGGCTCAGTATGTCCCAGACTTTTTTTCCTACTGAAAAAAACTTACCAATGAAGGAACTGTGTCATTGTTAGAAAAAAAACCCCAAACACAATGCTCTTTGATGTTCTGTATTTCATCAGAACGTATTGAATTCATATTTGCCATCTGAGATCAATAAAAAAGAAAAGTGTTTAAAAATAATTGAACAACAATTTTACCGCTCTACATAATTTAATTTCCTGAAATGTTTGTGTGGGTTTCCTCCCATAGTCTAAAGACATACAAGTAAGTTATTTGACGTATCAGAAAATTGGCCCTGGTGTGAGTGTGTGCCCTGCAATTCACTGGCATCCTGGCCAGGATGTATCTTCCCTTGTACCTGTTGATTGCCAAAATAGGCTGTGGCTCCCATATGACCCTGAGTTGAAGAAAGTAGTTAGCAAATGGATGGATGGAATTAAAGGTACAACAAATAGCAAGGTTGTAAAATAATCTTTGTCACTCAAAAATACCAGCAAAAAAGAAGTTGCAGCCACGCAACAGAATTAGTGCAAATCTGAACATTTTCTGAAGTCTTTGCAGCACTTTTTCTGTCTTAGCCTACAACTGTCCACATCCCCATTCATTTTGCTTGTGCGTTTCTGAAAATCCAACATTTTGTCACGTTCCCAGCCTGAATCATACAATACTATGATTTTCTATAACCAAATTTTTTCTCTTGTAATTATTTCTCTTGTGATTTAGGTAAAGTTTAAGAAAGTAAATTTGAAATTTGAAAAAAAATAATAGTAATAATATATAATAGTAATAATAATAATTACAGAACATTATGACATGTACAGCAAAATTGTTCTTAAAGAAAATATGTCATGGTATTCTTTTATTATTTCCATAAGGTATAATGCTTTAAAAAAACAATTGATTTTTATAGAACTTGGTTAATATGGAATACTGCTAGACTTTTTGAGATGGCAGGCACTGAGGATACCCATTGTCAGAGGCTACCACTATTGCACATTTTGAGTCTTACAAAGAAGATAAATAATACACAGAAAGAGGTAATTAAAACCAAGTTTAGATCTGTAAACATATATATATATAGGATATTTTTTAGTTTTCCCTCATTACTCTTTTACAATCTATGAAAGTTTTCTAGATGGCGATTTGGAATTACTATTTTTTAAACCCATTAGTCAGTAGAGCACTATATTAAGACTTTCCAGTTTTACTCAGTCACTGAGAGCAATAACCAAATCACAATAAGGGCACAAAACTTCATTTTCTTCTCCCACACATCTCAGTCTGGCCAGGCCAACTTGCTGAGCAAAAGAAATGAGAGCCTATTTAAAATGCAAGAACTGCATAACAGCATTTCGATGCAAAATACCACAACATGCCTTGTGTTAGACATACAAAGGAAATATGGGGAGTTTTTAAACCACATAGCACCAAGAAACAGACTGACGTCAGCTCTGCTGCAGTGAGACGATTTGGCCTATATTTTGAAAAGTCATTGAAAGTGAACTCTAGTGTTAAAGTTTGCTATAAGTCAATTAAAACATCATCCTTGACCTTCCCACCAATTGTTCACTTATTCATTCCTTCAGTTTTTATGAATCCAGATGGAACTCTAGTATTTGTCAGTAAACATTTTCAAATGTAAGATTTCAGAATTCAAATACATCAGAACCTGAAGTAAAAGTAAGGCACTACAGCGGGTGGTCAAAACTGCCTAACACATCATCGGCAGTGCCTTGCCATCCATCCAGGAAATATACAACACCAGGAGTCTGAAAAAAGCCACCAAAATTATGTCTGACCCCACTCACCCCGGTCATAACTTGTTTGTTCCCCTACCATCTGGCAGAAGGTTCCGGTCACTCCAGTCGCACACAACTAGACTCCAAAATAGCTTCTTCCCCAGAGCTGTCAAGTTGGTGACGCCCCCACTTCCTTCCACCTTATTATGATCTCTTCTAACATCCTCCTGTACCCACAACCACTGTACTCCTACACCACCACACACACATGTAAGCCAAAATTGTACTGTCCCCTCGATAGCTCAGTAAAATTGTAACAGGCATAATAATATTTAATATTAATTAACCATACTACTTTTAACCACACTATTTTTTTGCACTGTTCCAAGAATTACCTTGCACTGTTTTTGTCCTGTTAAATTTTCTCTGTTTGCGGAATTTTGCACAGTTTTTGATTACTTGATTACATGTTATTTATGTTATGTTATTACATGTTACTATTATTGCTATTGTGTAAATGTCTTATTGTGTAACTGTCTATTGTCTCATCTTCTGTTATATTTATATACTGCACCTGAGTGACTAATGAGAAACACTTTTCATTATACTATGCACCTGTGTAAGTTTAATGACAATAAAGTTGAATTGAATTGAATTGAATTGAAGTGGCACATTTCTGATGATAAATGGATCCCTTCCAAGACAGATCTATACAAGTAAATCAGTGGTTGAAAAGTGTAGTTGTTGAATGTTTTTCTCTTTGTATAATTCTGAGCAGACACAGAATTACTTTGGTGCATTTGAAAATTGTGCACTGTGAATTCTATCACACACACATTATCATTTCATAATTTCTGTAAGGAGTGGGGTGAATATAAAAATGAAAATGAATAATATTTCACAAAAATAATTTCCATATGGTTTCTTTTAGAAAGATGTGACAAAGTGTGATACATGAAGTGTGATACATGAAGCAAAAGAGAATAATTTCTTTGACCAGGGCACATTATTTTTTTGCTGTCAGAATAGTTGACGGTGGGAATATATTTAGAGGCTACTGACATGCTACAATTCCCAGGATCGTCATGAAATTCATCAGAAAGTGCCACACTGCCTCAAGGCCTTAATGAAAGCAGGCAGGAATACTGTTATAGAGTTTTAAAATGTGGTGAACACTGTAGCTCCCGGGACAGAAATATAATGTGAAAGGAGTATACTGTATTAATCTATTTCCACCAAAATGGAACGTTTCAGCTAATGAAGCTCAGCTTCACATTTTGCAAGTAGTAAGACATTTAAGAGGTGTTTCAAAGCTGGGCTATTGACAATAGAAGCAAATCCAAACTGATTTAACTGATAAGGAGTAAATTCTCTGTGTGGCAGATGAGGATCCAGTAAGGATTTTATTCGGGGCTCATACCACCTCATTTAAGACTTACTAGTGTGTTGCTCCTAAAAAGGCATCAAATCAGCACAGGAACTCTGGATTAAAAAATATAAGAATTCCTTAACAGCCCATAGAGGTAAAGCACGGGTTTAGGAGAGATTTGTTTATTGACAGTGAGTGTGAAATAAAAATAATGGCCTTATAATCTATACTTTATTAAAGGCTGCCTTCTTGTGGATTTGTAGGATGTAGACTTTGTTTAAACCCCAGTTTCACAGGTTCCTCGTGAAAAAGAGAAAGATGGGAAGATATTCAATTAGAAAAGTAAGATTTGGTGTGCAATTCTGTTGGGACATCTTCGTCACAAAACTTGCAGATTAAGCCCTACATGGTTGTAGGGGACCATTAATGCAAACACTAGCTGCTGGCTTGTTGTTGTCAAAGTTGTGACATTTTTTATATTTAATGTGTATGAGAGATTTGGAATTGCCCATATTTGTCATTTATGCACCTGTCCTACAGTATGTGTCCAATGTTCGGGACTCAGTTCACAGCTGTGACTCCTGTACCCCCAAGGAGAGAATGAGAAAAGGGCAGACATGCACCTCTGACAAGCCCACCTGCAATAGTCATTTTACATGCTGCTTCCACCACAGTGCCTGGTAGGAGAGTCACTGACGACTGGATAAGTAGTGCATCTTTTGCTGTTGTCACTGTAAACCTGCAAACCTCTCAATAAAGATTCTATTTTACTGGAAGACAGGGTTAGGGTTAGGGTGCACTGGCAGACTAACAACCAGTTGTGATTGGGGAATCGTTGTTACACTCAGTATGTTAAGGTACATGACTCAGAGCTGAACCAGTGATGTTTCTTGATTAGATGTTTAACATCATGCACTGCTAATTGTTCTCAGCTTAGCCTGTCTTCTTTTCCATCTGTAAATCAAACTGTCCATTTGTAAAATCCCTGTTGTGTTATGCCAAGCTGTTTGCTTACTTGCATTTAAGATCGTGGTGGATACATCCAATATTGATTTCTTTGGAGTATTTGATCTTAAAGCACCATATCACAGATCAGTTTTAATGGTTTCATGATGAAACGAGATCAAAGCAAACACTTGGATGATAAAGCAAACTTTGCCCTGTGTAAGCTTTCTTTTAAACAATGGGGTTGTGTTTCTGGAGTGTGTCAACATTTTACACTTAAAAATTCCTTATGAATTTACAATTTACAAATGGATGAGTCTAATGCATTTGAGAACCGTTTAGATTGGGAGAGTAATGCCTGGTATTTTAGGAGTATTAAAAGCTGGTATGATAATTGCTTTATTCAGCTTGTGACAGAAACTGAAATGTAATCATGATGAGATTACAAGAGACAGGTTACATAAAGTATCAACGTTGACAAAAGAAGCATAGGCCTTTAAATCATTTTAAGCTGTTCTTTGTGGTTTGTCCATATTTAAACTGCCAAAAATATAAGCCTTATGTCTATACTGTATGTGGCTAAGACATACCTTTCGTTAGAGTTATATAAAACTCTTTCTGACGTTCAAGGACGACATCCTTTATTGTAGCTGTCAGTTTGTAGACTCCAGTCATCTCACTGGTCACATTTTCAATTTGTAGAATACGGGAACGTGAGACAGTCATATTGTCCTTTTGTGTAGAAGGATAAAAAGTTAAACATTACTAGTTAGAATTCAATTTGTATTTAAAGCTTTAGTAGACTTTTTGCAGTTTATTATGAAGCCCAACTGTACGTGCATTGTGCAAATATCTCAGACATTGTATCAGACACAATCAAGATCCCTTTCAAATCAACCCATTTTCTTTTGTAATTGCTTTCCAAAATGTTCGAGCAATTGTTTTTCACTTGGACGTTATATGTTACAATATTAAAAAAAGGTAAAGTACTTTCTGATTTAATATGTCTTAACATTATGCTGTTAGGCTACAAAATGTGTTACTTTGGAAAGGATGTATACATTTTCTATAGATGTGGACTATTCTTCTAATCAAGCCCTATATATATACATATGTACTGTATATAAATATTTCCACACACAGAATCCAGACTTAGGGTTTTGTCTATAATAATTTCCCCCGTCACATGTGTTCGTTCTGTTCTTGGAATTTTCAGTTAGTTTTTAATGTCCCCTATTAGTATCTTAATACTAATTAAGAATAGCTTTGAGAAACAGTTTCCCTGAGATGTTCCTGTTTTCAAGCCAAATGCAAGACAGTAATGTGCTTTGAGCCACTTCACAAAGAAACTGTAAGCGGCACAAACCTCAGAAGTTATTCCAGCAACTGTAATGTCATAGACATTATTGCTGAAACCCTGTGCTAAGACAGTTGCACTGGCATTGCCCAAAAAATAAAATCCAGCTCATCAAGTTTGTTATATACAGTACAGCTTAAACAGCTGCTTTTGAGACTGTCCAGGGTTTTATATTTTCATCTTCATACACACAGCAGTACAATATTATGCTGTACTGTCATTACCCTACCTTTTTCCAAATGTATTCAGGAGGCTGAGAAGCTTCTGAATGACAGTCAATCTTTAGATTTGTACCTAGATCAGCTTCTATTGGACTCTGAATATCACATTCAATTTTATCCAGATCTGTTAAAGAAGATAAAGTTAAAGAGCAACATATCAGCTTTTCAAAGTATTAATCTTGGAATTTCTGAGACCCTTTATATTTTGTCATTTTACAATGTAAAAAAGAAATGGAACACTCAGATCTAGTAAATATAATTAACATTTTAAACATAGGTATCTATCTTATGTTAAGTTATGGAAAATGTGAATGGAATATATATTGGAAAATCATGATACTCTTTCAGGATGAAACATGGCACATTGTCAGAACAAGAACATGACATCAGATATGACCTCCCTCAGAATGAACACAATACTCAAAGTACTGATGCATAGACCTGATCAGCCTATAGTCAGACTGCTGTAGGATGATATACAGTACTTCCTGTCCAACTTCAGACAATCAGGGAAGACCAGTTATGACACTGCTGAGACATTCCCACTGATGTTCTGTTGGACTCTGGCCGGAGTTACAGAGTAAAAAGAATGGGTGTTGGGCACCAGTTGTCGAGGACAGTATGGATGTTAGTTGCATTGTTGGGCCAGTGACACTTTATTGTTGATTTAGCTGTATGCTCTATCCTCTGCATTTCCTGCCCTTATCAAAAGTCCTCTTAATACAGATGCTGGGCAATTAGCACACCTAAGGAAGAACAGGGTGCAATTAATCAATGCATCAGTACACCTGCCTATCTTTAGATAGCCTTTTCCTTTGTCTAGAAGGCCTACAAACCACCAGTCAAGACAGAACTGGGACCTATGGAAGAAGGAAGCTTTGCTCCTTGTAGTTTTGCTACAAGGCACAGATTGTAGTAGTTGGACCCTGGAGAGGGCGGAGACAAACATGGTAGAGGAGGGGAACACCAGGGACACATAGTTCATGACAGTCGGAACCAGACAAGATGCTTATGAACTACAAAAGAGCTACACAGAGAACAGAACTACAGGACTAAATGAACTTGGGACATTTACTGGGTAACTGGGGTCCAATGGGGTGCTTATGGCCAGACTGGAATGTGTGTTTTGGATTTGGGTTTTGTATAATGTGCCCTGGGTGTTGGGTAGACATTATTAACTGTTGTATCCTTATTATACCATATTAATTCCTGTTGTTGATCTGTGTGTACTCTGGGGATTCTGGGAGATTAACGGTACCTGTGGCAAAGGGTAAAAGGTCTTAGCATCCTTTATAATTGCTACTGTAGGTAGTGTAGTCATGCATGAAGCAAGAATAATGATTGTTTGAGGGGCTACTTTACAGAGACACTGTGGCCAGGAAAAAAATCTACCCACAAAAAAATGAAACTATTTTTCTGTAGATGTGTTATTGTAATCCCAGGTTTGTGTTGTTTTGCACTGTCCTGATGGAAAATCAACATTTCCAAAATGGCTTACAGGAAGGGAAAAACTGTTAATTTGATGTCTTTGTTGATACATTCAGCACATGCTCACCATGACATCTTTACATATGTTTTCTTCCATCAAGGAGGTCAAGTACAAAACAGCATACATCTGTGAAAAAAACACTCCTGCAATTTCTCACCTGCCACCTCAGATTTTCTCTACCCCATACATGATGGTGAATTTACCTCTCAGCTATCAGTGTTACCACAGAATAACCACTGAGCAAGCAGATCATTTTTTAAAATGAAAATAGAAAAACAATACAGTCATTTTGCCATTCTGCTGAAGTGTGGGCTTTTTCACCCTGGCATTTTTTGTCCTGAAAACAATTACAGATGGATCAGATGATTGCGAAGGTCTTGGCCTGGCATGGTGACCTTCTGCTAACATACGGTAGTTTGTTTCAGAACCAGTTTTCTGGTTTCTGGGATCTAGTTAATGGAGGACTGGCATGGCAGCTTCTCTCACAGATAGACTGTTTTCATTAATCAAACAAGGCACAGTGTTATCTTTTACTTTTCTTGACTGAACTAAAATAGTGTCATTTTGAGTGGTATTTTTACAGATTCTTAGTCAATGGTTTTTACTGAGTTTTACCCAAATAATCAAATACAAAACCCAGAGCACCCAATTTTGTAAGAAATCACATGGTTTGAGTTCAGTATTTTGTTATTCCAAAGAACATTACTACTCAATCAACAAATCTTCAAGTGAAAATAACTATCTGCTGTATAGTATGTGCCTAAGTAGCTACTGAAATGTAGATTGTTTTCAGTTTATATCAATTTACGATGTGAAAAGGACAGTTGTGAAAAATATAGCTAATTTCTTCTTCTCTTAAAGCTTCCAAAGCACAAAGACTGACAATCCAATTCACATGGATCTGACAATCCATCAGAATGATCACAAAAGGGAAATCTGACTGACTAAAGCTGACCCACCCTGATGGTCCTGGCCCAATTACGGTACATACTGTCATCTAGGAGATTCTGGGTCTACAGATGTATCAGACAACACAATTTTGTGTAAGTGCAAAGATTATGTAAAAAATGATAATTTAAAATACACTGGTATATACTGTATAATGCATGAAAAGGTATTCATACAGGGAAGGATTCAACTTACAATGAACTTGAATGTATACTGTGATGTTCTTATCCTTGAAAGGGTCTGAATGGAGCCATTCAGGTTTGCAAAAGTACAGGCCACTTTCATCTCGTTTGACATTCCTTAAGATGAACAAGCCATCCTTGCTTTTGTAGATGGAAGTTTTATTCTGAAATTAGAGAACAGAAAAATGCAACCAAGTTGCACAGAATTATTGCAACAAATATGGGGAGTGTGTTGATTTGATTGGACATGAAAATCAGAAATGATTAAATTAGCTGCAGACGTATTAAGCCAAACTTTCTGCTATCTTACGTTTAGAGGCCAGAGGGAATACTGCTCTACTGGAATATTGCTTTCACAATGGACATTCACGTCATCGCCTTCTTTTATAGACCTTTTTGGCCAAGTCACATTAATGGATAATTTGAAAACAGGTTCTGAAACCAAGAAGAAGAAAGAATTAATCTAATGAATGCTTCACTTGAATGAAGCTAAAAAATGCAGTCTCAACAAATACACAATATGATCAAATACAATGTGTAACAATTATATAGCACTATAAAAGCTCCCATAAGCATACCAGGATAACAGTCGCTATGAAGTCATTATCATTTTCAAGTCATTAATGGTGTCTTCCCTTACAGTACTTACCTTCCTTCTCTCTACTTCAGCTTTTGCCTCAAACTGTATCTTGTTATAAAACATTATAAATAAATTGGGTGCCTATAGAGCATTATTAAGTTTACTAGAAAACTAGCCCTGAAAGAAAAAAGCACAATACAGTGTTTCAGAAGAGCAAAAGTGCATCTTTGCCACTCTTACAGGAAAGATCTAAGGTAATGGAGAGTTTTCAGATCTGGCAGAAAATAGGTCAAAATGATATTTCCATGATAAAAGGAATGGTATTTTCAGAGGATGTTTAAGAACCTCATAAGATGGTTTACAACAATTTATAAAGGAGACAACAAGAGAAGGCAAATATGATATGAGACTTACTTAATAGCAAATTAAGAATCCCCTTATAAGGTGAGGCTAAATCTTTTCTTGAGGTGTATATATATTTTGACATCTGTCCAGTTGGTTACTTCCATTTCATAATGTGATTGAGGATAGAGTTATGGTAAAATCTATAAATAGACTATGTGAACTGAAATGTTTGTGTTGAATAGACAACCCAAACACTTTTGATCCAAGTGTTAACAACAGAAAGAGCTCAGTACCTGTGATGATGAGGTTTATGATGATCTTTATCGATCCCAAGGGGAAAGTGGTGAGCTCACAAACAAACTGGCCCATATCTGAAGAATTGATGTTGTATAAATGTAGAAGTGAACCATACAATGTAGAAGGATTCCCCTTCCTCAAAGGCTCAAATGTAGCATTTTTGTTCATATAGATTGTCCCAAATGAGGGATTGTAAACTACAATTTTATTTTCTTTTCCTCTTTCAGCCTTTTTCCATTCGATCTGGGCAATATTTAAATTTTTTTCTTCCTCCATAACACATGGTATGCTGACGTTCTGGCCCACCGTGACACTGAAAACGAGATTGTTTTCCATATGGTATCCATCCAGACCTTAAGAATAAAGAAGAAACCAAGTGATGCACATTCACACTGAATAGACATTTAAACTTCCTGGTGTTTCAGAAATGATGATTGCAATATATCAAACTTTTCATTAAAGAAAACATTGGCAGAAGTTAATTTCAGGGGTTACCAGTTAACCAAGTAATAATTGTGTGACTGAAACATTGCTAGTAAATGTTCAAAGCATGCCTAATTATTTTATCCACTAGGACTGACATTTACTCTATAGAGCGATCTGAGATGAGTATGTTGTTCAACCTCAGCACAGCTACTGAGAATTTGAATCCATAACCTTCCAGCCTGTAGCCATTAGTCCACACTGTTCCTATCTCCAATGTTTTTGTTAGGATTTAAGTCTGCTTTATGGACCTCCCTAATATTCTTCTTTCAACTGCTCTGCATTATGTGGGCTTACAAGGTACAGTATACCTGTCAACAAAATTGTGTACATACTATAGCTGCATTTCCACTATCAGCAATCCAATAACCAAATATATCACTTTTTGGGACAAAACAATAAAATACATGTCTCTGTTCAAAATTAAATCCTGTTCTAAAAAAGACAACATGAAAAGCCTAGGTCACAATGTACAGAATGTTGTCAGTAAGAAGATGTGTATAAAATAAGTCATTAAGAAGGAGAGTGTATATTAGGAATGACACTGGCTCTCAAGCATTTTCAGCATGATGTGTCTTGGTCTGCAACACAGAACACAGTTACTGATGCATCTAAAAATATGAACTTTCCGGTGTTAAGTTAGCTGTAGCTGACCTTACTAGTTTTATTAATGCATGACAAGAGACTCGGGTGGAAGAAAAAAAAACAAACTGTAGGCTTTTTAAGGACATCTTAATTAAGAATCAAAGTAGTTCTGTCCAATAAGTTAAAAGTTTACATTCAAATGCCGGATAGTGTGCTGTTGATCGAGAGCATTGTTTAATTTGTGGACAGGAAAGCCTGATTTTGCATTTTAATGTTCTGCAAGTAAAGTATTTAATTGGCATAAGTCACATGTCATGTTTCTCTGCTTTTACAAAAGTGGAGATGGTTGCAGTTTAGGTTGATGAACCCATGTAGCAAAATTCATTGCTTTTGAAAAGAAAATAAGAATGAATAGAAAAGAAAAAGAAAACAAAATTAAACTTAATTTGTCATTTTTGTCTCCTTTTTTAAAATGTTGTATTATTGTGGTATACGACTATATGGAAGTTTGTATATACAGTAGTACACTGTGTTTTATCTCTTGAAAACATATGTTTGCTTACACAGAAACACCTCTGTTATTTAAACATGTCATCTAGTTTAAAAATAATGTTGCTCATTTCTCCCTTTGACAAAATTGTACAGTGGGATTCTGGACATCCCTTTGCTTCAGTCGTGTCTCCATTGGGGAAAAATGGTGACCACTTATGTTAACTCACAATTAATTAATTAGGAGAGGACAATATATTAGATTAATTTACATTCAATTGTAAAAAGAAGTTTTGAGGAATGGAATTCCAACACTGCCTTGAGAATAGAAGACGCAGAATCCTTTCAAGTTCCATATTCCAGTGGAGAACCAGTCCCACAGTTTCACATTTTAAATGTCTGCCAACAGGGCCCAGGAATCTGATTATATGTATTTGGCTTTGGCAAATGTAGTGCTGGGTCATCAGCAAAGATCTACAGAGTCTGCAGACCACTATCTTTCAGAAATGATTAATGATAATCCCTTCTGGGCTTATAAAACAGTGTAGCCCTGTATGATCTTAATTAAAATCTCCTTTCTATCTCTTCTAGAGAGCCTCATTCATTATGTGTGACTATAAAATAATCTATTCTTTCACAATGCATCTTTTCTTTTCAAAATTAAATGTTTTTTTTCACCAGATTCATATTAGCAACCAGATTTTGCCTAAAATAAAACATCTCACTTCTCAAACAATTCAATTGAAAAAACAACATGGATATGATTTGTTCTGTTTGTGTTAACAGTACCTGAGCTGATTGGAATGTGAATGTAAGTTTGGCTTAATGATGAATTATAAATGATGGATACATCAGATTCGTGTATAAAGAAAAAAAATGTTGATGGTTTTGTAAAACTTTTTTGTTTAAGTTACTATGAGGATTTCTTATTTTGACAAGTAACATATTCACATTGTGTATTGAGTATCACAGACTGGAAGAGAGACCTGTCATTTAGTTCTAATGACTTCTATGAGTATGGAAGTAACATTAGTAACATTAACACATCAAAGTGTAGTGATGCAAGAAGTCACAGTGTAGCTCAGTGCAGATGTGAAGTAGGTAGATGGCCATGGCTGCCCATCTGGAGAGCTAAGCAGACACATTTTGTCATACATTCACCTCAAGGGCCTTTTATAGCTTAGGCACAGCTCTTGTGCTTTTGAGTGTGTTTCAGACATTGAAAAAGTCTGTTTTATCTGCCTGCTTTATTGACGTAAAGGAACAATATCTAACAGAATTCTAAA
The DNA here is from genome assembly GCF_040954835.1 of Lepisosteus oculatus. Lineage (NCBI taxonomy): Eukaryota > Metazoa > Chordata > Actinopteri > Semionotiformes > Lepisosteidae > Lepisosteus > Lepisosteus oculatus. The sequence continues at coordinate 20,337,076 of NC_090700.1, forward strand.
AAAATTAAATATTAGATATTGTGGAAGTTACCAAAGAAAATCCTAAAGCACATGAATAAGTGAAGAAATGAAATTGTGGTTTATTTTTTGTTGAACAGGAAGGTGAGGATACCACACATAATTAGATCGAGGCAATAGGAACACTTAACTGGTGTGGTTAGAGGTAAACATATTGCATACATAGCAATGTGGCTGCATGTTGAACACACAACTGCATAAAAACACAAACCACCTTTGTGCATGAAGCTGATGTTGCTGTTTGCATTTTCATTGTAGGTCATTATCCAAAAAGAAAATAAAACAGATTTGTTTGCTTGATCTTCACAGTGTGATAGAAAGTAAGAGCCCAATGTGTTAGCTGTAATTTTCTAGCAAGAAGAGAAATACACTGTAGTCTGGAATTTACTATGGCTGTTAATATGCGAGGTACCTAGAACATTATATCTTTATATCATTATATTATATCTTCTCATCAGTTTGAGCACTTGAATGAAGTTTTTAAAGTAGAAAGCACATTTTGTGTGCAGAGAAATTTTAACCAAATGCTTAAAACTAACCGTGATGAAACACTAAAATCATAGCAATAACACCATTGAACACAACAGAGCCCTGTAAACTGCTTACAAACTGCTAGCTTAAAGTGAGAAAGCAGATGATTGAATACCTGTAGCAATATACAGTATGTGTAATTGCCACAGCATGGACCATAAAACCATTACAAGAATGTATCTGCAAACTTAAAAATACTTTTGCTTTATTTGGAAAAATAAAGAAGGAACAAGTTTCACTGGAATAGTAATCTGTGACAATCTGATAAAAGGATTTAGATTCACTCGTATTGAAGCATCTGTCTCTGATAGTCTCCAGCAATCAATGACCAAAATTTTTTTTACACTGACCACCTTTTGACTGCAGCATACTGCAAACAAAAGGAATATCCGCTCTTTGTTGATCTCTTAGTATTAGCAAAAAAGTACAAGAGAATGTTCAATACAGATGGCAAATATTCTACTTGAATATCAGATGAAAGGAGTCAATGATATTTGCAATAGGTTGTCATATATAATATATTATTTCACACTTTGTTCCTCTACAGCTTTCCAGTTCTATTATGAACCAATACTTATCTGTGGTTCATGGCAGCAGTGTTAAATACACTGTGATTTTAAATCATGTAAAAAATATAAAAAAGTAAAACATTCATTTCGATTAAATTTTATGTCACATATGTTATGCCTACCTTCAGTGATGACAGCAAAGAATAGAAAAGCTGTTAGAGCCATTTTTCATTTTTTATCCCAGGTGATAAATGCGTCTCGTGAAAATGGCAGTTGTCTCGTCTGTACAGGAAGTCAGTTTGCATTTAGTATGAAAACCACAGGTCCAAGCTGACACACTTGAGCAACAGCCTGCAAGCATGTTTCAAGATTTATTCCTGATTTTTTATCAGTCATATTTGATTTGAATTGCCAAAATTAATTTTGTATTGTTGAAATTTATGTGATGTGTTGAAGATCATTTAGAACTCTTTAAATGCACTGGAAACTCAGTTTGTTACTATAAAAAATGGAAATCAGATAAAGGAAGTGTTAACTGTTACTCTAGTCTAAAAATAAAAATATTTTTTTAATGTACACAAGGCTTAAAGGATTAATGTAGCATGTCTCTTGAATGACCCTCAGCCACAGCAGTTTGTTTTTTTCTTCTGTCTTGTTGTTAATACAGTTTTATACAAGGCCAGAATGGCTGGGCGAGATGAAAACTAGTGTGATGAGTGCATGTGTAGATACAGAATCTGTTTAATACAGTACATTTCTGCATTAAGTAATCTTATAACGTTTTCCTACATTGGATTATTATAATGCTCTTTATACTGGTCTTACAAGTCAAACCACGTCACAAATCAAGTTGATGCAGAATGCATGTCCTGTCTTAAAACAACAGAAAGACCCCATATCAATCGTATGGTGACATCTTTGCACTGGCTGCTAGTGAAAAATAGAACTTATTTTAACTTCTTATTGATCAAACTCAAAATGCTTAACAGAATGGTACCAGATTATATAATCAGAATGATTTTCTCAAAGTGCTTTGAGGTGATCAAATAGCATACTTCTTCAGATTCCAAGGATTAGACTAAAGTAGAAATAAATACTGTAATGCTACGGGGTTCAGGTGGGCGCTCTTACACACTAATTGGTGGCCATAAGCGTTACATTCTCCCCCGCTTAACTCACCGTCCTCGACGAAGGGCTATCCCATCCCACCCTGACACCAATGTAACGCTTCGGGGTTCAGGTGGGAGCCCTTGCCGCCTCTGCATCTGTTCGGCCCCCCACCATCAGGGACACAAACCCAGGTTTCCGGCATCACTCAACAGGGACCCAGCCTGTTGAGCTAAAAGGAGATCTCCCCCCAGCCCAGCGGCTGTGGGCCCTGCTATTACAGGGAATGGCGGTGACGTCACCGCTCTGGTAAGCCGGCTCTTACACACTCACCGGTGGCCGTAAGCGTTACAATACTTTCAAATGTGCAAACTCTGTAACTTTGGATATGTTCTACTTTAATTGTCATACAGTGCAAGCTTATTTTTAAAATAATGTAGCTGTGTTTTACATTATTATTAAACCTTCCCTTTCAGTGTCTTTGTCCCAAAAGCGCTAGAAGCCAGAAATAGGTTGGCTATGAAATCTGAAAGGAATCTAGATAAAAGAAGTATTCTGCAAAGCTCTTGATGTCTTTTGTATTATTATTATTATTATTCCTTTCAATATTGCTGTAAGTCCCATACATTAATATAGTTTTCATCACTGTTCTTATTTTTGTGAATTATTAGTTTATGCAACTGTTTTTTTGTGATCTATTCTTAATTAATACATTGAAATTCCTTTGGATTTCTATCAATACCTCAATAAGTAAAGACTAATCATCTCAATAGGCACCCAACCTGTAGCACTGACAGCAGGCAGACTTTCAAAAGGATTCTGTGCAATACGTTAATTAGCTCAAAAGTGGGCAGTTTTCTGTGCAACCAAATACAAAGGCGACCTATGAATATTATCATGACAAAACCACTGTAAGAACAACAATTAGCAATTATATGTGTACTACCCCAACGTTTAATACGGATTGAAAAAAGAACCACTGCTGTTGTATGTTTTTATCAGCCAACTGGATGTTGCAATACATGAATTGACTTTTATATGCTCATTTCAGGCAAGATTTGGTGATGTTGATGGGAGGAGCTACATTCAAGTGAGTCTCCAGTATGTGACATGCCAAGTCTACACTAACCAGCTCAGACTCAAACTGGTGACATATGAATGCTATTTGGTAATTGTCTCCAAGCACTACATTGCTTTATAGGGCTTATTTTCCAGCCTGGGGCACCTGCTGTGAGGAGTTTGCATGGGTGTTCAGGTATTCTACTTTCCAGGCACAGTCCATGCTGTCTAGAGGAATTGGTGTCTAAATTGTTCCCTCAACATGTGCATGTTAATACCTTATCTTATGCCCATCGTCTGCCATGTTAGGTGTGACTGTGTGCGTGTCTGTGTTTTTGTCTGTGTGTCTGCCCTGTGATGGACTGGTGTCCTGTCCAGGGTGTATCCTGCCTTGCCGGGATAGTCTCCTTCTCCTCTACGATCCTGAACTGGAAGAAGCACGAAGAAAATGGATGGAGGCGTTTTTCTATATTGTCAAATGTTTTTAAATGGTGGCTTTTAAAGGTCCTCATACACAATTCAATTGACAAATTATTTTAAAAATCACAAGGCGCAGATGATTAATGCAAGTGTCAAGCGAGGGGAAATACTTGATTTAATACAAGGGTACATGAAAATGAAAAAATAAAATTAAAATAATCACAACTTAAGTATGGCTGATTAAGGGCATTGTACAGTATATACTGTATGTAGCAATGACTCTATGCATTGTATCTTTACAATGTTAAACACTCTTGGTGAAGTTAAGGAAATGTTTTTTTTATTTTTAAAATCATTTTTCACTTTTATTTCAATAGCTATAAGAATATAGATGAGGAGTACAAATATTAGTAACTGTAATTTAAAAACCTTTTCAATATACAAAAAAAAGAGAAGATAGAAAGCTCAATATTACATCACGGTGGAGCACTGAATTGTTAAGTGGTGGAGTACTGAATTGAGACTGTAAAATGACTCAAAAGGAAGAATACTGTAAGAAAGAGGGTCAAAGTAGAACCAGATTAAATTTAGATTATATTCAGCAAGCTAGAAACACATTCAACAATTAATTTCAGTTTTAAGAGAACATGACTCTCTATGGAATGCAAAAGTTTTATAAAAAACCCTTTAGGAATCATTTTTATCCTTTATATATAAGTATCCTGTAGTAACCAGTGGGCTCTCCTAACAGTTGGAAGGGGTCTTTATTTAAAGGGACATGAAATGATGGTTGTTTACTAACGCAGCTGTTAAACTTCAAATTCCTGACTACTTGATCATTAAAGATCTCAAGGCACTTTCCAAAGGAGTAGAAATGTTAACCCCAGAGACCAGGCTGGTGAAATACCCCCCATTAATTCAACTGATGAAGTAACATCTTATTTGTGGATCAGATCATCCTGATCTGCTGTATGTGTAGTGAAACTACTGAAATACAATGGTGGGTGTATGTTAGTGGTACATGAAGCAGGCTCCTTCATGTATGTAAAGTTTTTTGGGATCATTGTGGCTGGAAAGCTCTACAGTATATAAATAACCTGACAATTAACAAATCATGACTGTCCGACACTATTGCATACTGGTTCTTTGTAGACCACATATTTGGTGCAATCAGCCACTTACTTATAATTTAGACAGTTATATGATTTAGACATCTACTGAATAATTTAAGAAAAGGCTGTCAAAGTCCTACAATAGTTTATATAGGAAAAGTTGGTTTTTGACTATATGATTAATTAAACCTAATGATAATGAATGATGCAGAAACTTTAAAAGGCAGTAAGAAGCCGGTTTACATTATCATAATAAAAATAATCATGTTAAAATCTAGGAGTGATAGTTTCATGTTTTATTTGATCTAATTTGAACAGATACAGTAGGTTATTAACAAGGTAGATTGCACCTGACCCTAAATTGCAAGAAGTGGTTAGATAATGGATTGATTCCAATGCAGTTCACTGACCTGCCCTTCTAATGAAGCTCTCACTTTAGAACATTTTCTATCTTTGAGGATAGAAAGTTAAAGAATAAAAACCAGTAGACAAGGAAAACTCCAAACACACTGTGGTCTCTGAATGGCAGAAAATGGTAAATCAGTACCATGTAATAACGGGAGTTCCTATTCCACAGCAATTTTCTTTTCACTTAGTCGCAAGCTAAAGTTAATCTCAATTAATCACAGTCATGTACCAGTGCCAAAGAGCAGTTTCACAGACCTAAGAGACTTGAGGGAATTGTTATTGATTTGAAGGAATTAAAAATATCTGTTTTGTCAACTAGGCAGCTTGCTTGCTTTTAAATAAAGAAATAACATGGTCAGTAATTTTGCAATCTGGATTAGTAATGAGTCAACTGATGTTGTAAGGTAAAAGAGAACTGACAAAAGGATGAGCCAGGATTGGAAATACCAAGGATAGACTGAATGACCATGACAAAGGTCTCCCAAGATGTCTGCTAGGATGTCTGTGTCTGCATCTGGGGGTCCAGACACATTGAGGAAATCAAAAACAAAACACAAGGGAGCTCGAGAAATTTGGAGTAGAAGTGCTTAATATAAGCAATCCATTCAATTTCTGCCAATCATAAGATCCTACTGGATCATATATAAAATTCAATAGAGATCACTGATACTTGTATTCTTGTGTTTATTGATATGGTTCCTATTTGGCTACTAGGAGTCGATTTGTATGTCTTGGCTGTTCTAAATCTAACATCTTTCCACTTGTTCTTGGTGTTGCACAATCATCGTGGATTTGGCTTTCACTGGTGTGGTCTTGACATTCAGATTTATTAACTGACCAAATCAGATACTGCTGCTGGAGTTTACTGCACTTCACAGGTGTTTGTCTGATATTAAGATATGGAATAAAATGACCCTTCATCATCTAAACCGTGACATGACTGTAACTTTATGCCAGTTGACTACGCTCAAAGGTTTATAAAGTTGATGACTTCAATGTTTTTGTATATACTTTTGAAATGTAGTGAACTATGATGGAATCTAGAAGCCTTGGAATTACTTTTGACATGTTTTGTCATAACCTGCATAATATTATTGTCATGACCACCAGCCAGCGGAGATCATCTTACAGTACCAGCAGTACCAGCAGAACTAACCAGTACCAGCAGCGGGTTAATAATAACAAGCGCCGCCGCATGTGTTAATCCATCAGCACGTGCTCTACCGTGCTGCAAGCAGCACTATTTAAACCACCCTAACCCACTTCCCGCTGCTCGGTATTGAGTCTACTCCTTTAGAGGTCTACCTGCCGTTTATTCTGTACCTCGCATTCTTCTGGACTTCCCTTTTGCCTTTCGACGTTGGACCTCGCCTCTTGTTTCGGATTGTTTGCCACTATTTGTTCTTCCTGGATTTCGAACCACCTTTCTCCTTTTGACCACAGACTCGCCTTACATACTGGATTGTTCACCTGCTTCGTCATCTACCTACTCCTGCATCTGCACAGGATCTGTATACCTATTCATTGAGGATTCCTGATAATTATCCAGTTGGTCTTTCTTCTACAGGTGAAAGAAAATGTCCACAAAAAATGCAAAGAAAAATATAACTTAAATATAAGTTAAAATATATTGCATACAGATAGATTACATGGTATTTTTATACTATGGTTTGGATGATTTCTAAATAAATAGACCAAATGTAGCTCTGTGGCTAAGGATTCATATCCTGCGGCTGGCAAAGTAATTGTACTCCATTGGGCCCCTGAGCAAGGCCCTTAACCCCAACTGCTCCAGGGGCGCTGTATAAATGGCTGACCCTGTGCTCTGACCTCAAACTTCTCTCCCTGACTGTGCGTATCATGGGGAGCAAGTTGGGGTATGTGAAAAGACAAATTCCTAACATAAGAAATTGTATATAGCCAATAAAGTGATCTTATCTTATATCTCAACTAGGTAGTGAATTTGAAAGTCCAAGGAGATTTCATGCAGTTCAGGGAAACAGTTGTAGAAATACACAGATCAGTAACTAGAAATATGAAACCAAATCCCATTGCATATGGTAAAGACATTAATTAATAAGTGTAATCACACCACCCAGTATTGACTACAGTATATCATGTTATCCCTCCAAACTGAGGAGCCAGGCAAGGAGCATTCTGGTTGAGAACGCTACCACAAGGCCAAAGGCAGCTTTGAAATAGCTCCAGTTTAATGTTTGAGAGAGAAGAAAATGTCCATGGATTGAGAATATTCTGGACATACAGAGTTTTGTATGGCAGAAAGGCAATAAGAAACATTTACTGACAAACTAAAAATGCATTTACAGTAACTGATTAAGGCTTTGCAGTCAGATGAGACCAAATCTAATCAATAAATATAAATAAACCTTTTGGTCTAGATGCAAAGAATCAGAGAATGCACAAACCCAATACGGTGCATCAGCTAGTCAACACAATCCCGGTTGTCAAGCATGGTGGTTGTTTTTTTATCAGGGACTGAGAGTACAGGAGTACAGAAAAATCCCAAGAGGAAAAAGTGCATCAGTTAAAAGAAAAACTCCTTTCAGCAGTACAATGACACAAAGCACCATGGTAAAGCTGGAGTGGCTTAACCTGTAAGGTGAATGGCTAAGAGTGGTTCAGTCAAATCCTGATTTAAATCTGACAGAAAAGCTGTGCAAAGCCTTGGGAATTTTGCAATCCATTGCAATCCATTGCAATCCCTGACCAAGCTTGAGCAGGTTTACTAGAGTTACTAAATTTGTTTTGAAGGCTTGGTTAAAGAAAAAGGTTCATTTTGAGGAACAGAAATCACTATACAACTGTATACTACTGTTGTATTACTGAAAGTGAAAGGATAGGCAAAACAGTTTATTTTGAAGAAGGAAGTTTCTGATGTATCTTTATATGGACATGTAATTTACATTGGAAATAATAAAAAAACTCTTGCATCGTTTGGCCCAGTCCCTGGCATGCCTCCCCTATCCAACCTCACTCATAAGAGGGTTTACAATAATTTATAAGAGACAGTAGAAGACAATTATAATAGACATATTTAATAGCATATCAAGGATCCCTTTCTAGGGTGATGCTAAATTGTTTCTTGAAGACCAAGGTCCTGCAGGTTTATACTGTATATACATACTGTATTTTGAAATCTGTCCAGTTGATCGCTTCCATTTGGAAACCTGATTGAGGATAAAGTCCTGAATTATGGTACAATCTATAGATTGGCTATGTGAACTGAAATGTTTGTCTTGAATAGAGAACCCAAATACCTTTGATCAAAGTGTCAACAACAGAAAGTGCTCGTACCTATGAAGATATTTATGATGGTTTTTATCAGAAGGAGGAAAGGAAAAGCGATGAACTAACAAACAAACTGGCCCATGTCCAAAGAACTGATATTGTAGAAGTGTAGAACTGAACCATACAATCTGGAAGGATTCCCCTTCATCAAAGGATCAAATGTAGAATTTTGTTCATATAGACTGTCCCAAAAATGGGATTGTGAACTACAACTCTATTTTCCCCTCTTTAACCTTTTTCCATTAGATCTGGGCAATGTTTAAATTTTCTTCTTTTTCCATAACATGCAGACATTCTGGCCCACCATAACATTGATAACTTCATTTGTTTCCATATACTGTAGTATCCATCCAGACTTTAGGAATAAAGAAGAAACCAAGTGATACACATTCAGAGTGAACATTCAAACATTGGTAGCAGTTAATTTTAGGGGTTACCTGTGAATCATTTATTAATGGTTTAAAACATTGAACAATTGTTATCAAATGTGCAAAACATGCCTAATTATTTTATTCTCTAGCACTGACATTTACAGTATGTACAGAGCATTTTGCTGGAGCAACATACAGACAAGCTTGTTGGTCAACAGCAGCACAGCTTCCCAGAACTTGAACCTTCCAGTTTTAATCCAGATCCTGTAGCCACTAGTCCACACTGGTTCATCTACAATGTTTTCATTTCATTAGTCTTACTGGAGCTGTAATCAGTGACAATTTGATGAAAGGATTCAGGTTCACTCATATTGAAGTATCTTTCCAACTCTAGTAGTATCCAAAGGCTATCAATGACAAAAACCAAACTCTAGAATTTTCTTTGTCAAGATTTCTTAACATTACCCACCTTTTGACTGAAGCTATACTGCAAACAAAAGTAAGAAATCTTTGTTGATTTCCTAGTATTACCAAAACCTACAAGGGGATTTGCAAAACAGATGACAAATATTATTTTTGAATATCAGCTGAGAAAGTAGTCAATGTTATTTGCAATAAGTTGTCATGTATAATATATTATTTAACACTTTGTTCCTCCACAGCTTTCCAGTTCTATTATAGACAAATACTAATCTGTGGTTCTTTGCAGTTGTTTTAAATATACAGTGATTTTAAACCATGTAAAACCATGAAAAAAAGTAAAACATTCATTTTGATTAACAGCTTTCCAATTCTTTGATAAAGCCATACTAATCTGTGGTTCATGGTGCAATGTTAAGTATGTGTCACGGACGTCCAAAGGGACTAACCGTGGGGAGCAGGAGAGCGGAAAAAGACCCATATGCGTAGCGGCGAGACGGGAAAAAGGCCCGGGCTCATTAGTGCAAAGAGTTCAGGAATGCTGTATAGAAACCTATGCCCTCAGGGAGCAGACGTGGGCCGCCCTGGTGCTGTCTTTAAAACAACAGAAAGAGCCATATCACCCCAATGCTGGCGCCCTGGTCCTGTCTTTAAAACAACAGAAAGAGCCATATCACCCCAATGCTGGCATCTTTTCACCAGCTGCCAGTGAAACACAGAACTCATTTTAACATCTTATTGATCGAACACAAAACACTTAACAGAACGATGCCAGGTTATATCATCACAATGCTTTCCCCAAAGTGCTTTGAAGTGATAAAATAGCAACTTCTTCATATTCCAACAATGAAATTAAAGAAGAAAGAAGAATCCATTTCTAATGTGCAAGCTCTGTAACTTTGGAGATCCTACTTTGGAGCTCATCCTCTAACCATGTTTAAATCTAACCTCAAGACATACATGTTATAGCAGTTTATTAAAAATAAAGTACAGTAGCTGTGTTTTTCATTATTATTAAACTTCCCCTTTCAGTACCCTTGTCCCAACAGAGCTGGAAGCCAAAAAGAGGTTGACGATGAAATCCGAAAGAGAACTAGGGATAAGAAGTATTCTGTAAGGCTCTTGCTGTCTTGTGTATTGTTACAAATGCGGGGTTATGAAAATTGTGAAAATCAGGATTCGACCAACTAGTTTAGTCAATAAGTGAAATAATTCTTAATAATACCCAACTTGTACGTGATTTCTCCAGAATATACCCAAACGGTTGGTATAATTGGAGGCACGCGAATTCTCTGTTCACTGGCACAGTATTGGTGAGAAGAGTAATAATTCAATTCACTTGGTTAAACAAATATTTATTACAATGATTTATTACAAACTACACTACACACAAACTCTTAATGCCTACAGAGTCCACATAAAAGATAAGCTGCCTTCTAACTATATCCTATATCCCAGAAATGCACCCTAAGCAGTAAAGACGTTTCTGAGGTATCTTTTACCCAGGAAACCCAAGTTCTCTAAAAAAACAGAATAGCACTGCCTCGAACATGGACTAAGATCCGTGTCAGGTCTTGTATTAGACCCTATGCGATGCAGTAAGAGCTGGAGAAAACAGGAGGCGTGGTTAAAGGAAACACACAGGGGTTTAATAGTACACAAAATAATAGTGACAGTCCGTGAGACAGTGAACGAGGGAGACAAAGAATGGCATCCAAATCCAAACAGGTCCAAAGGCAGGTCAGGGCACAGTCCGGGAGTCCAGCGGTGAGTTATCTATCCTGGGATGCGACAAGGTTAAAATCCCCATGAGGGGGGGAACACATGGACAGACAAAACATGGAGGTCCAAAAGTGACGGGGCAAGATCCTCCAGACCCCGGGCTCAGGAAGCGAAAGGTGTCGGGGATGAGGCCTATGCCCTCAGGAGATGGATGTAGGATTTCATGGTGGTAGGCGGGCCTCGTGACATCCTTACCCTAATGATGAGCCCCAAAGACTGGAGGAGCTAGTCTTTAAATAATACATCTAAGAAGGTACACCTGGGGAGCTTAATCAGAAGAACAATAACAGGAGTAGTGGAGCGCCCTCTACGGAGGGATGTCAGGCGTGACAAGCATGCTCTCCCTAGCAAGGTTCAAATACTTAGCTCTAGTCAGGTTTGGTTTGGATGATCATGAAGTAGGGGCTCTCGTCTGGCACAAGCTTCAAGTCCCCACTCCTCTGGACTCCTCTCTCTTATTTGCTTCTTCTTGTTTCTTCCGCTCTTTCTGTGCTCTTCATGTCATCTTATATAGTGTGTTTCTGTACTGCTCTTTGACAATCATTAACCCGCAATTTACCCACTGTAGGTATATTAAGGTAAAAGTTTTGTTTCTGATCAAGGCACCACAGACCTCACCAAACATCCTCTCAACTTTGAAGTCAGAAGTGTTTAAATGTCACAAACTTTATCTAGAATCCAAGAGACACTTCTCATTCACCTAAAGCTGTAAAAGTATTATTATTAGTGTTAGTATTCTCTGTTGTTTCCTTTAATCTTATTGTTCTTTACGTACTATGCATTGGTATAGTTTTTATTTTTATTTGTAAGCACTGTTCTTAGTTTATTATGTATTTTTTTTTTGTTTTGTATTTGCAACTTATTGTTTATCTAATTTTATTTACCACATTGAAATTCCTTTGGATTTCTATCAGGAACTCAAGAAGTAAAGATTAATTACTTCAGTCCTTGAAATAGTGGGTACTAAAGCTGTAGCACTGACAGCAGGCAAGCTTTCAAAAGGATTCTGTGCCTTATGTTAAACTCAAAAGTGGGCAGTTTTCTGTGCAACCAAATACAAAGATGACCTATGGATGTGATCATGACAAAAGCACTGTAAGAACAATAATTAGCAATTATACGTGTAGTACCTCAGTGCTTAATCCGGATAAAAATCTTAACAACAGTTGTTTTGTGTTTTTATCAGCCAGCTGGATGCTGCAATACATCCAATTACTTTTCTTAGCTCATTTCAGGCTTGATTTGGCAATGTTGCCTTTTGTTCGGAATAAACAATTATTATTCTATTTCTGTTTCATTAATCAGTTTTGCATACCACTGCACTCCAAAAGGAGAATGAGGATCCATGTATGAACTCTGACACACCAAGTTTGCAAGCGCCACAGTGCCTGACCAGAGACTGAGCACTGATAGGAGGAGCTACATTCATGTACAGTAAGTCTCCAGTATGTGGCATACCAAGTCTACACAACCAGCTGAATGGTATGTGGTAATTGTCTCCATCCACTTCTTGTAAGGCTTATTTTCCAGCCTGGGGCACCTGCTATTTGGAGTTTGCATGGGTGTTCAGGTGTTTCTCTTTCCAGCACTTTGATGTGCTGTTGGTGTTTCTAAATTTTTCCCCCAACATGTGCATGTCAATACCTTATGTCCATTGTCTGTATGTTAGGTGTGAATGTGTGCATGTCTGTGTTTTTTTCTGTGTGTCTGCCATGTGATGGACTGACGTCCCTTCCAGGGTGTACCCTGTTTTGCATCCATTGCTTGCCGGGATAGTCTCCGGGCTCTCCCAATGATTCTGAACTGGAAGAAGCAGGAAGAAAATGTATGGATGCATTTTTTCAGTATTGACAAGTGCTTTGAGATGATGGCTTTTCAAGTTCATCATACACAATTCAATTGACAATTATTTAAAAAATCACAAGGTTGCAGGTGATCAATGCAATTGTCAAGCAAGGGGAAAGAATTGACTTAATACAAGAGTACATGAAAATGAAAGAATAAACTTAAAATAATCAAAACAAAAGTATGGCTGATTAAGGGCATTCTATATACTGTATGTAACAGTAGAATGTAAAACACACTTGGTGAAGTTTAGCAAAATGTTTTTTTAATTATTTTTTTTATTTTACTTTTTAGTTTTGCTCCAAGGGAAAACCTGATCCCTGTTATGCTGCTCTGCTAGTTCCACCCACCAGACACTCAGGGATCACCTGGAGTTAGTTACAATCTCTCCTGCTTCAGATGATTTTTAAAGAGAGAAAGACTTTTCTCCAGCCTTTGTAGTGTTTGTACTTTGAACGGTCCCAAGTCTTGAGCTTGTTCTTGTTCTCCCTAGCTTTGGCTTTTCATTATTCCCATTTCCATGGATTTGTCTTTTTGGGTTTCTTGACCTCTTCATTTTTGTACCTTGTTCCTAGATCCGCCTTTGGCTTGTTCTCTTTGTTGACATCATGACATTGTCTCCTGGATTTGCCCTTGCTACTGACTCTTCTATCATTTTTCCTTTCCAGATTTTCCACCTCGCATAGGGTCTTACTACACTAAGGGCAAACCCAGCAACTGTGACAGTTTGTATTAGTTCTGAAGCCTCTAGCAACATGGTTAACAATGGATTCAACTGGAAAAAGTGAAGCTTTTAGTAGACTTTTCAGTACTCTTTTGTCACTGGAAAAAAATATTAAGGACATTTACTTTGTTCCTTTAGATCACATTTTGGGAAAGAGGGATCAACCTTAAGTTTGAAAACTCTTCTATTTAAGTTTATCAAGAGATTGAGGGAGGTGTCTGTTTTCCACTACTTCACTAACATTGCTATAGACTAAAGGAGAATTAGTTGAATTATTACATGTGAATGGAATTTTGATAGCTCCAAAACTCCCTGAGACTGATCTAAGGAGCCCCTAATATAGAATAACTTCATCGCATTAGGAGTATTTATAACACTGACACCACAGGCTGATTGAGGAACTAACTGCAGCAGGAAGCAGCACAGTGTTCACAGAGCTGAACACCTGTAACTATAAAAGCAAATGCATTGCTAAATTAAGGTTAGTTATAACAGAAGATTTGAAAAGGTCAGTAAGACACGTTATGGGTAATTCACTCAAACACATACTCAGACATGTCCCGATAATGTTGTAGATAATATGAGCAGATTATGAATCCACACACAGGATCCCCTCATTCAGAAAAATTGTGTGAGGTATCTCTGTCCTGCATTTCCACTGTGTGGCTGCTACAATAAGTGCAATAAGGAGGTAGAAATAATAACAGTAACATCTAAATCAAAATAACGTGGCTGTAGTAACAAGCAAGAAAGATACTGCCTAGATCAGGCTATCCCTCCAAACTGAGCAGCTGGGCAAAGAGTAAAGCAGTATCAAAAAAGTCTATCGTAAAATGTTTCAAAGTTTCTTACATTCAAAATGTTAATGTAAGGAAGTTATTTGTTTATGGCTGATGTACCTGTTGCAGAGAACTTACAAAAGTTAAGATGTTTAATTTATGTAAATGAATTTTAAGACTTCCTATGGATATTGTACAGACTTATTGGCATTTAAAATGGTTATAGACTTCCTAGTGAGCAACTGGACATTGCAGCAGCATTTGGAAACATTGATTTAACAATGCTGTGAAGAAAAGATGTGAAAATTCACAAAGTTTACATTATGTTTCCACAAAGGTAGGTTTTTAATATGTGTGCAACATTCCAACAAGATTTATTCAACACGCTTGAAACATAATTCATGATAATATCATAAAATTACATGCATGCCATGCAGTAACATTACTCAGCAGTACTGAAGAAAAAAGCTATTTCATGCTATAGGTAATATTTGTAAGCTTAAATATTCTAATATTCACTTTCTGTTAAACTGTCATGGTCATAATATAAATGGTATTTTGTGTTTTTAGATTAGTACTAGCTCATTAAAATTCCAGTTTGCTGTTTTACGTATCTCCTAAGGACCAGATTGCACATGGTTTGTCCAACTGTGAACTGTGTTCTAAATGGCCTGTCCTTAGCTACTACTCAAGTCAGATATACAGCTCTTACAGATGATGTCAGTATGGCTATATATTACAGTTTAGTGAATTTACCTTTCTAGAAGTTAGAGCCTGTTAAACCATTTGGCATGTTTAATTAAGGAATCTTCTGCTTTAACTACATACTTAAACTTTTAACCTTTGTGTTTAGACTTGTGGTTAATGGACTGGATTATGACATCTGTGAATTAGATCGTTTAGTTCAACACCTTGAGTCTACCATCTGTCCTGCATGTTGACCTTTGCTACAATGCAGAGTTGCAGAAAGTCATAAATTAACCAAGCTACAGTGCCATCGTCTTCTAAGGCTGTGCAGTGGTTACCTGCATTCTTCATGAAAGGTAGAAGGTATTTTAGGTTTGATATCTGCAAGAAATGTTGTTTCTGCTCCCCACATTCCAGAAAATAAATATAGCAGCTCTAAACATTTTGGGACCTAAGGGAATGAATTACACCCACAAGTCTGCAGGAATAGAAACATTTTTTGGTTTAGAACAGAGAAGAATATGAGCTGATCTGATGCAAGTATCCAAAACCCTCCAAGGCAATCAGTCCAGAGGATTTCTTCAGAATGACAACATGAATCCGAAGGACACAAGAGGGAACTACTGTATGTGGCAGTACATTTTAAAATGAGACCAGGAGACACTTCCTTCCCCAAACAGTGGTGGAAATGTGGAACACGCTTCCCAGGAATAGAGTTTAAGCCAATGTCCTGGCGTCTTTCAAGAAACGGCTGGGTGAGATCCATTTATCAAATTAGCTACTAACTTCGAAACAGGTGAGATCTGCCAAATGGGTCATCTCTTATTTGAAGCCTTTCTTACAGTATGTTCTTAATTAAAGTGTCAAGTCACTGGCAGTCAAATGCATGATGAATCTTGAGTGGCATTTTATCCTGTCACAGCGGGTGCCATCACAGTGTACACCAAGGTGTTTTTCAAATGGATATGCTGTTTGAAGTCTGATGTCTCATGAATTTTGGACCTTAATCCGAATTGTGCTGACAAGTTTGTTTTGGTGGATGAACAGCTGAAACTACAGTATTTGGTTTGCAATATCACACGCTGTACCAGGAAATGGCAGGATTAGCACTGCTGGTGGAAGAAGGTTTTCATGATGAGAGAGGATGAATTAGTGAGAGAAGCAGAATTATGAGCAGGTGCAGGACCCAAAGGTAGCAAAGGATAGATTATTGACATGAGGAAGAGTATTGTCTTTCTATTAAACTTTTGTTATGAACCCTGTTCAGCATAATTTAAAGGTGTAAAGTAAATTAATATATTGTAACACAACGGGGGCTCAGGCGGGTGCCCTTGCCACATTAGATCAGCCCCCCACCGTCGGGGGCTCGAACCCAGGACTCCCGCATCTCTCTGCAGCGACCCAGCCCGGTGAGCCAAAGAGAGATCTCTCTACAGCCCAGTAGTTGTAGTCCTGCTATCACAGGGAAGGGCGGTGATGTCACCTGCTCTGGTACGCCGGCTCTTACACAGTGCCTGTCGGCCGTAAGCGTTACACTCTCCCCCACTTAAATCGCTGTCCCCGGCGAAGGGCTATCCCATCCCGCTCTGACACCAATGTAACGCAATGGGGGCTCAGGCGTGCGTCCTTGCCGCATTAGGTTGGCCCCCCACCGTCGGGGGCTCGAACCCGGGACTCCCACGTCACTCTGCAGTGACCCAGCCCCGTGAGCTAAAGAGAGATCTCTCTACAGCCCAGTAGCTGTAGTCCTGCTATCACAGGGAAGGGCGGTGACGTCACCTGCTCTGGTATGCCGGCTCTTACACAGTGCCTGTCGGCCGTAAGCGTTACAATATTTTAGTGAGCTTTAAAGCTTCCTTTAATCATCAGAAAAAAAAACATGAGGATTCTTACTCAATAAGAGGATTTAATTGTAAATTGGAGATCTTTGGAAAAAGTACTTATACCATGAGTTCTATTTATAAAGACTCTATAGCCACAATGACTCCACCGTACAAGCTTTTAGTGCTACATTTAACAAAGACACAACCTAAATAAGGGTGTTTTGCAAATACTTCACTATTTTCATATTATTCAGATATTGAATAGTATTTCATTAACCGAAAATAGTTTCTACAACTAAAATAGATACAGTGCCCTGAATCAGGAGTGTTTTTTATGTTCTGATTGTCCGTCCACAAGGTGGAGCACTTATCATACAAATAACTCACCAATAACCCTGAGAGTACCTGTAGCTTTCATGTGTTCTCAGACTGGATCTGATTTCATAGACCTTTGTCAAGTAAAAAAAAACACCTCATTGGTATATTTTTAAACTGAACAATAATCTCTCAATTTCTTTATTACTAATTATTCTAGGCTTTTTGTTTTATCATGTCACACAACATATAACTAATATTTTTTAATGATTACAAAGGATCCTAAAGAAGACACATGTAGGTGTGACAATGCCAAGAAGTACCTGTGATATTGCTCTCAGGACACTGCTTGAGAGGCACAAAGGAAAATTCAAAAAAATTTATATGACTCCTTTGTACCCATGTACATCCTGGGTACATCCCGACACCTTCCATTATTTACCCATATACCCCTCTCGTCTCCTGCACTGGAAGCTACAAGAATGAACAAGCAAGTGGGAAAGAAATAAAAGACAGGTAGAATATTTTAACTTAGGACTGATAAGTGCTATTGTCAGTACAAGGATGAAAACCAGATATCTTTGTCAACTTACCTTTTATTCAAGAGAGGGTTTATGTGCACAGATCTTTACAGGCAGAGCACTGACATGAAACCACACTCCTCACCCTTGAGTCACCCCAGCAAGTCCAGGTGGAGTGAATACTTAAAAAGAACTCTACCCCCCCCCCAATCACACAGTAAACATGGCAATCAAAAGGCAGGAAATGGTGTGAATTGAACAACATTCTCAATTAGAAAGCATGTACACAGTTTGCTTCCCACAAGTCAACAAATGCCTGGTTGCTGTCCTCAGCTCAGCCATTTGAGTCAGGTGTATGGAGTGGACAGTGTTGAAACAGTCCTTCATCAAGCTCATTCCACAAGGCTCTGCATTTCCTTGATGTTGCAGGGCCCAACTAGGTCTTTACCTTGAGGACCACTTTAATCAATGACACGGAGGGAGAATTTGGTCTCCCACTGGAAGAGGATAAGTGAGAGAAGCAAAAGTAAAGCATAAGAAAAAAAATCAAAAGTGAATTCATTTCTAATCATTTGAGAACTCCAAGGAGCATAATGGTGAGGCTGTTACAACCATCTCATTCTCCCGGCCTTCTTCCCTTTCACAGTCCACCCAAATTCCATTTGATCCTGTTCCCTTACTGCCTGGATTTTTCCCATTGCCTTCCTGTATCCTGACACCCCTGAACTCCTCTTGGGTAACCTGTCCCTTGCTGTGATCTCCACCACTCTAGCCTGTAGTGTGCGATTGGCAGTTGGTTCTCCGGCAGAGCCAGCTGGGGCTGTTGGTTTGGTCCTGCAGCTTTTATTCAGCCCACACAGCACACACATTTCTGTTCCCCGGACATTCACACCACAATGGATTATTCCCACAGTGGGAGTGAGCTGCTTCCTTGGTGTCCACATCACACTGTATTTTCCCCACAGTGGGAGTGATACTTCCCCCTTGGTGTAAGCTCTGGCAGTAGGGTCTGCTGCTGTGCTGGACTCACAGTCCCCATCAGATGTTATGGCCAGCCGGGGGCCTGTCAGCTCAGCCCTGCACCTTGGATCTCTGCACAGCTGCTGGCTTTGGTGACCTTTCCCTTGCACTCCTGCCCCGTCTCCTATCCACACTCCACCCTCATCCCCTCTCAGCATGCTCACTCCTGGTTACCCTCTGGACCTGCCAGCCTTCCTGCCTTTTACATGCCCAGTCCTGTACCTGGGACTCAGTGCTGGACCTGCACCTCAGTGAGGGCATCGTTTGGCCTTGTCCCTAACATGGCTTCCCACTCCACCCTTTCACTTGGCCTGGTCTCTGGAGAAGATGTCCCCTGAAGAGTGCATCAGGTACTTCCTGCTGAACCGCCCAGGTGACCTGTGCCCTATCAGTCCCAGTTCAAGTATAGACCGGCTAGCCCTGGCTTGCCCTGTCCCTGATTTTCTTCCTTGTTTCTGTCCTGGCGAAGCAGAGTCGTTACTAGAGAGTACCAGCCATTAACTCTGCACTGTCACTCCCTTGCTCTTGGGCCCATAACATCTTCTGGCCCACCCCCACCATTCTGGTGGGCACCATGGAGTAAAAAGTTTAAATGGTTTTATATGAGAGCAGCTTTGTTTTTCCACTTTGTCTCTTGAGGGTTTTGTACTATTCCCCATCCTGTACATTCTTTATAAAGGCAACTGTAGAAGGGCTTTTAAGGATGACTCTGTCAGGAGTCAGCCTCCTTCACAATGTAGACACTGGGCCTGTGGTGGATTATTTTGTTTAATGGTGTAACAACTCCTTCCTTTAATGTCATGTAACAAAAACCAAACACATGGTCATTGATTATAGAAAGCAACCACCAGCTGCAAAATCAACTGTCACTGAGGAGCAAGAACTTGAAATTGTCAGCTGTTACAAATATTGCTGATTATAAACTAAGCTTTGAGGAAAATACTGATGTCATATATTAGAAAAATCTCCGCTCTTTAAATGTGTGGACTGCATGAATCACTTTATTCTATGGAACTTTCCTTGAATCTGTCCTAACATTCACAGTGGTAGCCTGGTTCGGTAACTGTAATACACACAATTAAAACAAATGGAGCAGGATTGTGAAGGTAGCCAGCATAATTATTGATGCACAACAGCTACAGCTTTTAGACTGTACGTAAAGCAAATAGTGTGGAAGGCCAATATAATCATTGATTGTTATGACAACCCCTTGTACGGTGAATTTTAGCTCCTTTCATCTGAACATTGATTTAGACTACATAGATTCAAAAGCAATAGAATTAAGCTCTGTTTTATTTCTACAGCTGTTAACCTGCTTAATTTGGACAATTGATTATATATTTATTTATATAGTTTTTTTTTCTTTTTCATCATACTTGTATGTCTCTTGTTTGGATTGCAGGAGTGCAGAACTGGAGTTAATGAGTTCATGTTATGTCAATTGTAATATGTATCATGGTATGTATTTTACCTGCCAAAGCAAATTTCCCATCTAGGGCAATAAAAAGAAAGGAAATTCATTCTCAAACTACACCGTTGGATGGCACTGACGCCAAGGGGCAGCCATCCACCAGGCACAGAAGATACCATCAAAGGTTAAGGAATGAAACAGATGAACCAACTCCCTCCATGAGCCAATGAAATGTGGTATGGGCATTACAAAATCACCCTGAACTGCCCCAGTCCCTACCCAGAAAGGGTGTCCTTGGCTGAGACTCAGGAGTTACCTCCACTTAAATACCCATTAGGTTCTTCATGGTACAGTGATCAAGACCCACAATAGGAGGATAGCAGCTTTAAACACTCTGTATTCCTCCTTGTACATACTTTTTTCTTGCTTTTTTCTTTTGGATGATACTGTATTTCTGCTTATTTATATATTTACATTTATATACGTGTAAATAAACATGAATATGTATATGACTCTGAATTGGAAGAAGTATTTAGAAGACGGGTGCATGTATGAGTAATGTATGTGTAGTTACATGTGAAGTGTAGCTTAGGACCCTATGCAGACAGTATAATCTGAGAAGCACAACAGGGAAAAGATGTTAAGGATCAGGACGGGATGACAGACAGGGGCCGTGATGACGGTGATTTGGTGCTGAGGGGGAGTGGCGCAGGCAAACAAGTCCAAAGAGTCCAAGCGGGGAATTCAGGGCGCAGTCCATTTTCCAGGTACTGGGAGAACCACCAGAGACAGACGAAGTTAAAAACGGGATCTGGAACAGGAACAGGAAGTTAAAAACAAGATAACGAGGACAGGCGCCTGAGCCCTGGTCTCAGAGGGTCAGGACACCATTCTGAAGCCTATGCCATCGGGTCTCTCTGAAAGTTTTTGAAAACAATGATCAGATTTCTATTTCGATCTTTTAACATGTGTGTTACAGATTTGTTTTAGATTATAAAATATCCTGCAAAAAAAAAGTGTTTTGAAAAGACTACCTTCCAGACAATCCTTTTGTCATGACAGTTGGTAGAGCTCTGTAGGAAGTCGGTAGCCTATGATTTAAACTATGAATGGCAATGTAAAGAAAAACTTTAGATCCATCCTTGTGGATAGACATCATCCGGAATATAACTGACTGGAGTGGAGTCGGCAGGGGAGGGTTTAGGGCAGCAGTAAAGGAGGAGTGAAGAACTGAAGTCACACTGAAAGAACCGACATCTGCCAGCATTTTATAACTAGCTGGTAAAATATCGGCTGGTGGTAAATGCCTGCATGCCCCAAATGTAATCATCACAAAATTATTATGTGCTTACGTAGTACTGAGACTATTTTGACCCTTAAAACAGACTCCAGCTAAAGAAAATAGCCAGGGAGCCTATTAGCTACTGTATATACAGCATAACAGAAAGAAAATCAGTTCTTTTTTAGATCCATGAATAGATTGTGCCTTCTCTCTATAGGACACAGGCTGTGAAAAACTCTGTATGCTTCAAACACCTGGTTGGGTCTGAATAGATCATGACTAATCCATCTTAGTCTGGTCAAATATTTACTTGACTTTGGATGTTCCTTCACATTCTTCTGAACTGACTGAAAGCTCAGGTAGCTGTAAGGGAATTTTGCACCATGGGAGAGATTTTCCATCTTCGGTTAAGAAAGGAGAAATACACTGAAACACACATCATATCAGGACTTCAAGAAAATGTTCAATTATGTCTGGCAAAGGGAGGGGAAAAAAAAACAATTGAGCCACTCTAAAACAAGGAAAAAACAGCAACATAAATAGGGCATTTCTGGGCAGCACTTTCTTTAAGCACACAGAACACCTTTCAGAGCATAATTAAGCAACATATTAACTTCAGAAATCTAACAACAAGGGTGAAATTGCTTTCTTTATCTGTATCCCTTCAAATTATTCTGAAAGCAGAATACAATAGTCACCTTTAATCAAAGACTACCTTACCTGCTTGCCAGCAGCCATATCACCCTGCAACTCACAACTAGAACCCACTAAAGCTAAGCAGGTGTGAGCCTGGTCAGTACCCGGATGAGGGACCTCCTGGGAAAAACTAAGGTTGCTGCTGGAAGAGGTGTTAGTGGGGCCAGCAGTAGGCGCTCACCCTGCAGTTTATGTGGGTCCTAATGCCCCAGTGTAGTGATGGGGACACTATATATGTCCTTCGGATGAGACGAAAATACGAGGTCCTGACTCTATGTGGTCATTAAAAATCCCAGGGTGTTTCTCGAAAAGACTAGGGGTGTAACCCTGGTGTCCTGGCCAAATTTCCCATTGGCCCTTACCAATCTTGGCCTAATAATAATCCCTATCTAAGAATTGGCTTCATTACTCTCCTCTCCTTCCCACTGATAGCTGATGTGTGGTGAGCGTTCTGGCGCACTATGGCTGCCGTTGCATCATCCAGGTGGATGCTGCACATTGGTGGTGGTGGAGGGGAGTCTCCATTACCTGTAAAGCGCTTTGCGTGGAGTGTCCAGAAAAGCGCTATATAAGTGTAAGCAATTATTATTATTACCTTGGTCATTCAAATGGAATGAGATGAAACACAACCACTTGAGCATTTAAAATGTATTTCAGCTAAGGATGAAGGACCTTATATTCCTCCAGTATCAGAAATCTGCTTATTCCATCGTAGGCACCCACATATTTACAGAAATGGACACACATGCTCACACATACACAAGGATAATTAAGATTAATTTATTAACCTGGTCAGCATACCTTTGGAAGGTAAGGGGAAACAGAAGCACATTGAAAAATCCCATGCAAACCTGTAGAGAACATGCAGACTCCACACAGAAGGTACCCCAGTCCAGAATCAAACCGGGATTCAAAAGCTGTGAAGCTGCAGTGCTAGCTGCCACACCACCCTGCTACTCAAACTACTATGCAAAACAAGAAAATATTTTTACTGATAAATTATCAAAGGGACCACATCAAACAAAACAAGGTAGCAAACATCTATCTTTAAAATAAAAGCGAAAAGTAAGCAAGATCAAAAGCCGAACCAGCAGATGTGACAGTGAGATCATGCACCACAATTTTCAATTTCCTGCAGATAAGAAGTTTCCTCAGACAGGAGTAAGGTGATAACTGTGGCAAGAGTATCACTATCAATAATTGAAGTAGCTAAAACTGAATGTTTCAAAGAAAGTGATGAAAATGATCAGGTTGTGCATTTCTTGCAGTTGTAATCATGATAACTTCTAAATAACTTCATTGTTATATATTGTAAAATGTATCCATAAGATGAGATGCTTTTGAAGGACACAGTCCTACATTCTGTGTACCATAAGAAAATGAGCATTATACTGAAATCTTTGTGACTGTTGGCACTTGCTATTTTTTCAGTGCTGTACTACAGGTGTGGTTGAATATTAATTTTTTCTTTAGTTTCTTTTGAATACATTTTGATTAATTCAAAAGAGGACACAGTCTAATTCAATAGGAGCATAATTACTTAAAATTATTATATTTTAAGTAATTAAGAACATAATTACTTAAAATTATTTATTTTTTTAAAGAAAAGCTATGCGGTGTGTTAAATATCAAAGGTCAACAATTTAACTTTCCCCAGAATTACATCTGTGCCAGCACAAATATAATCAAGGCTTTTAATATGCTCTTTGTGGCTGGTTATTTTTAAAAACCACACCCATTTCCATGCAAATGCATCTTCTGACTCAGGGATTCCTGAATCTAAAAGTGCTGGATTAGAAATTAAAATAAGATTTATTCAGTCAAAATACCAGGTGGAAAAGTAATTTGCAAGTATTTCAATTGCAATGGCTTTGTGATAAAACTGAGAGAAAGGTGTTTGTGGCTTTAGTATTTCTTTCAGTGACTGTCAACATAAAGAAACAAACAAATAAACAATACAGTATATAACCACACACTTTGAACACTGAGTAAACAGGAAGTAAGACCCACTTATTTCACTTACAGGCATTATGCCAAAGTTCAGATGACAGACATTTTATCTTTAATTAGTCTTTTATAGCTATTTATCCACCAGTCACCAGAACATTACAGCTTCCCACAATATTTTTGAACTGATGTACTTTCCTCAAGTTTCTTGTTAATTCTAAAGACTCGGTATGTTACTGTGTTATAAAACAGTGACAAAACAGCTAACATCTTTAATATACAGTAGCCCCTTTGGTTATACAATGCCCTTGCACAGTAAAGTAAGACTTACAGTACTGTCTACTTTTTGCACCATTTTTCAATTGTCCTTTGAGATTGGTCACAATTAAACCTAGACTGTGTCTACTTATTGAAGCAAGTAGTGTATGGAATCAGATAATCAATTTTTTAAACAGTGATATATAAAAACCTGGGAGTGCTAAGGGAATAATTATCACTTATTTCCACAAGTATCAGTACATGTGTCTTTGGGAACCTGGGTCAGAAATCTGATTTTCTTTTCAGACCATACTGTACTGTAGTAACACAAGACGTTTCCCCAACAGGGAGCCAATTTGCCCACCTTGCCAGTCTGCTTGCTTAAGAATTTATCAGACCTAGAGCCCTGTGATATATCAGCAAACCAGCTTCCAGAATATGGTTAGATAATAGTTTAATAATAATTCCTTGCATTTTCATCATCCAAGTATCCAAAACTGCTCCAGTAGGTTCCAGTAGCCAGAGCATAACCCCCTAATCAAAAGGCACAAGGCAGGATACACCCTAGACATTTTAGTATAAAGCCCAATATAATTTAACAAAATAGCAAGAGGCAGATCCTGTCTTAATAATTTATTAAACAATGAAATACTACAGTGGACAGTTTAGAATATACTGTATAACTTGATATATTTGGACTTAAAAAAATCTTTCATGTAAAGACTAGCACTCAAACTAAAAGCTCTATGACTCAGTGGTAGTGAATAGATAATTTGCTAACATGTAGAAAATGGAAGTTATTGATTAATAATAGGCATGTTCTCACACTAAGGGTCTTTCGTGGGGTACACCAGGGATTAGTGTTAGGACCACCATTCTCCTTAGTCTGTATCAACAATCTAGACTCAGGTGCAGTTAGAAAACTTGTTACATCTCTAAAAGATCACAAATAATTTGAGCCACAAATATTGTCGTGGCTGTGCAAGTAAAACAAGACCAATCAGATGCTACTGCTAATCAGATACAAGACAAATTAATGCAAATGTGCATAAGTACCAGGAAACCATGCAGTCTGCAAAAATGTACATTTTACATATTAAGTGAGTTCTCCTGAACTAGAAGAGGCCATAGGTGCTGGCCATTAGTGTTGATCTGCAGGCTTGTTATGCTGTCTTTTTATGACTGCTGTTACCTCAGAGTATGTATCCTGTAGTAACAGCAGTCAGGCCTTATCATGTAGGACAAGGCAGGCCATTACAGAGAGGGAGGCTGTAGTTTAACAAAGACCCATTCATGCCTAATGGAGGGTTTTAATTCAAGTGGCACCTCTGGGACTATGATGAATTCCTTGGCCCACGGAGAGTGCTGCCAGACACCATATGTTGCAGAGTTAATGGGGTGGTCTTGGCAGACGAGGGACAAATGTGATAGGGGTCAGTCTTGCCAGAGGTCCACCCTCTTGCTCCTGTGAGATGTCTGGACCCAATAGACCATCTCATCCACCTTCTCCTGCAGGTCTTGTGGCCCTACCCATGCACTGTTCAGTTTGGGGCACTTTGCTTTGTGTCTTCTGGGGTTAAAGACACAGACCCTCTCCCCTGCTAACAATTTCCACTGATTCGTCTTCTGATCACAATGTCTCTGCATCGTGATATCCCAGAATTGTTTTTAAAGATGCAGGTGAGTCTCAAAGAGGCAGGTGAGTGTCCTAGCCCAGCTGGTGTTTGTGGTAAGAATTGCCTACTGTGTTGGCAGTGTGCATTTAAATCTTCAGACTAAAACACGTTTTGCCTTTCTGGCTTCTGAAGCCTTTTAAATTCAGAACACAAGCACATAACTATTGGCAAAATTTCCTTTGCCTGCTCCTGCTATAAAACCACTCTTGAGAAATCTACAGTGGGAAAAGCTATGGCAATATAACATGGAGAAGTAGTTGTGAAAAATAAGAAAAGGAGCTTAAAAACTAATTATGAACAATGGTGGATCGTAGAATTTGCTTCATCATGGCATCTCACTTCTAAATTTAATTCAATCTATTACAACTTACTCTCAACCTAATTATACAAGTATAGAATATTTGCAAAATCAACATCCGTAATTTAAAAAACAAATGAAATCTAAAACTTAACAAGGCTAACAGGTACAAAGATCAGCATAGGTGTGATGTTCTTCAATGTGTTCTCTGACAATAATCAATTCACAGAACATAAGGTTAGTCATCCCATATGCAAAGGCTTTTCTTATACTATCCAGGTGTACTTCGCATGTGAATCAATCCAAGCACTACCAGATGCATGCAATTATTGTAAGCAAACCTGTAGAAAAGAAGGAAAGCCATCAGAGAACTAATAACAATGAAATATGCATTCAACCACATTATAAAAATGTGCAAAAACAAATGGAAAATATAAAAAGCCCAATCAACTGCATTTAACAGTAATTATATATTCTTCTCCATTGAGATAGATGGAGAATGAGCTCAGTATTGTATAGTCTTAGCATAACTGAAATTGAGGTCCCAAATGGGCTAGAATGGTTAAATACGAAAATAAAACCTGATGGTATTTTTCTAATCATTCTTAAAGAAGGGCAGCACATTGGCTTAGTGGTGACACACCATCTCCACCTGACTTCCATTACAGTTAAAGCAAAACAATAGTTAGAACTAAAAGAGATGAGCACTTTGAAAAAGATGGCATTTTAAGAAACAGCCAGTGTGGATTTAGAAAGGCAAGGTCTTATTTAACTAACATGCTAGAATTATTCAAACAAGCACAGAGTGTTGTTGTGAACACTACATCAGGGGAAAGCAGTTCCCAGGCTGAGATTCATGGAGACTTGACAGTCTACTACTACTGCATGGGGGCCGCAGTGAAGTACTGTCAATTGAGATGTGGAATCACATTTAAGGCTAAAAGAGTCGTCACTCCCGTCACGAAAGCCAAACCCGACTCCTGTGGAGTGTGTTGTTAAAGACCCTATGCGTGACGGTATAATCCGGAAGTGTGTGGAGAAGCACATCAGGGAAGACACAACAAGGTTAGGTCGGGTTGACAGACAGGGGGCGGTATCCGATGCATGGGGAAAGGCCGAGGCGACAAATCCAACAAAGTCCAAAGGGGTAGTTAGAGCGCAGTGCAATGTCCAATGCTGGGAGGTCCATCCGAGACGAAAACAGTTAAAAACAGGAAACGGGGACCTACTGTAGGAACACGGAAGGTTAAAACCATAATGGGGCAAGGTGCTCCTGGACTCAGAGTTCAGGACATCTGAGGATAAGGACTTGCCCTCGGGCTGCTCCTGAGAACGGTGGATAGGCAAGCCTTCAGACATCCATCTTCCAAATCTGAGCCCGGAACTGCAGAGACACCGGGCTTAAATAAGACAAAGGCGATGAGACACAGGTGAAACTACTAAACTAAGAACAATACAGAAAAAGGTAGGAGTACCCTCTAAAGGAGGGATGACGACTGTGACAACTCCAACTTGAGATCCTGTCTTTGAAGACGGAAAAAAAACTTTTAGAACATCTTTGATTCTCAAATCAAAAGCCATAGCAATCCAAGGTGAGCACTATTTAGCTGTAAACAGTGCAGAGGTAAGCAGTAGTGTGCTGCAGGGATCTATTCTGGTCTAGTTGTTCTTCCTGCTGTCTGATTATCATATAGTTAGAAAACTAGATAAATATGTGGGTGATACAATAATTTACCAAACAACAAAACAAAACTTTGATGAAATCGTTGATAGGGCAGTCAGCTGGCAAAGGAAATTCAATGTTGCCGAATGCAATGTGATCCCTTAAGGAAGTAGGTACATGTAATATATTACAAGGGTGATTCTGAGCAGCTGGAGATTATACACAAAACACATCTGGGTACGTCCGGAGATTATTTCAGTCTTCATTAAGACAATGTGGAATAACAAAGCAAACAGAATTCCTAGGTATATAATGAAAAGTATGAACATGAAATCAGGAAAAGTTTTGTTTTGCTTCAGCTTTGCAAAGCACTAGTAAGATCCCATTTATAATATAACAAAAATATAATTTAGAATATTGTGTTCAGTTGGTCACAATACCACAAAAAGGATATGACATCCTTAGGAAGAACTTGACGAAAAGCAACAAGAGTGGTTCTTGATTTCAGGGGAGTTCAATATCTTCAGCAGAGGATAATCAATGAATGCAACTTCTAATGCAAGAATTAATCTATTTCACAATATGTAGTGAAACATGTCATTACATGTCACAGATGGAAACTAAATAAGAATTAATTTGGAGAGAAAATAGGAAATGCTTCTTTATACTAGGAGTTGTGGGTGTCTGAAACAGGTTGGGTTACCAAGTGGTTGAAACCCAGACTTAAAAAAGTGATTGGACAGAGCTTAAGCTTTGCTTAGGTATTACTAACAAACGACCTACTGTACATGGGCCACATACAGTATCCTCTCATGTACAGCCTCCCTATGTTCTAAGAACACAGCAAGTGGGATATTAAAGAAATTGGTATTTTTAGCCAAAGCATAATAATAGAATAAAACAGCATTTCAACATGACATTTTTTTAAAGTCATTTTTGTATTCCTTGTCTACAAACAATTAACACCATTGCAGGCATGCTAACAATAATAAGAATACTATAGCTTCACATAAAGATATCATGATCTGCACTAACATTTATTGCAACAAGCGAAACTGTAAGAGACTGCTGGGTAATTTTAGTTAACGGCAGAGATCAGCTGATTTTGTTCTGTTGCATTAAATGTGGCTCCGCATTCCAGCCTTTTTAGATCACTTGCATATTATGAAGCTGCCTGTCATGTGCAAACACACAATTCCTTCCACATTTGTAAAGCAAAAACAATCTGTAAAAAGAGACCATTTTGAAAATATTTCCAGAGATTTGCCTTAATTTGAACATACAAACCTTGCAGATCTGTAAGCAATAAAGAGAAAGAATGGGAAATGATAGAAATGAAAAAGGATGAGGAATTGTTAGAACTGTAATCTTAACATAATTGGAATTTTTCCATCACATAAAGGTCTCTTTCCTAATTCCGCCATATTCAGTACTGTATGTTGGGAGATCAGTTTAAGTAAGTTTGGTGTTTTTATATTCGCAGCCACTAGAAGGATTTCTGCTGTTCACATTCTCTGGTACCACAACCAATATTTTAACCCGAGGTCCTGTTCCAAATCCACAATGAAGACAATTATTATATTGTATTAAGGGTTTCAAAGATGGATGTCCAAAAGTCACTCAGTTTGGGACAGGATCAGAACATATGAAAGTCATTTCCCATTGTCTCACCACAGTCTTTCTAGCAGTTACTTGTGAACGCAGGGAAACAATCTACCATTAGCTTAGTGCTGGTCAGCCTTTTTTGGTACTTAATTAAAAAATATTCAATTGTAATGGGTTCTTTCATCATCCAATCGCCGTTTTCTTGCTGAGAAAAGGAAATACTTTATTGGAGAACAATGGGAAGGGTCAGTTTTGGAAATCTTAAATTCTGTTTGCGGCTGTTCAAAAGTTTACATGAGACTGCCATTCAGCAATTAGTGTATAAAGAGTAAATCTTAGCCAAACCATCTTCAAAACACAAAAGTCTCCCAGTGGGAGGTATAGTATGCACAAGTTTTTCTTCAAGATTTAAACATAGAAATAGTCCACATACAAACAGAACTCAGAACGAGTCTGTTTACTTATTTCCTCATATTTAATGTCTGACAACTTCATCAGTCTTGAAATTATAGGCTGCAACAGAGCAGCCTAAGAATAATATTTTAAATCTGACAATGCCAGGTTACTTGAGGTGATCAAGAGCTATCATGTTTTAAAAGTCATATTCCCTTGGCAAACAAAATGTGAAATCAGGCAAATTTTTTGTATGTCAAACATATAAACGAGTAATCAAAGACAATGTCTGAAGTAGATATAGTAGTCTAGGAAAGATATTGATTCTGAAAGTTTTTTTCTTTTCTGATCACGGAAAGTAGTGGAATGGACCAGTGAAACAAGTAATTCATTTTGTATGATTTGTTAGAATTAATTCATCTAACAATGATAGTATCTGAATCCCCCAAAATCTGCCAAATCATGGTCACTTAAACAAAAAGTACAATTAAATTTGTGTGTGTGGGTAAATTACATCCAGAGCCCTATGTAAATGCAAAAGGATCTCATTATCCCCATAAAGGGGCAAGTTATGTTTTTGCCTTTGCCTACTGTCACATTTTGATCTTCCCTGTCCAGCCTAGAGAAACTAGAGTACTGAGCACTTGCACAGATTAGCCATGGGAGTACATTATCTGAGACAATAACAGAGCTAGTACCAAAACTAAATCACATTGACTCCTGGAAGAAGTAGGCTGACCCACAAACACTCATTAAAACTCTTCTCATCTTGAAAATAAGGGACAACCAATGTCATCGCAGCATTTCTTAAACTCAGGTATTGCATAGAACTTTAACTACTTTGATTCGTTTTAGGGAATTGAATTATTTGAATTATTTCTGTCACTGTGTTAGATTAATCCATCCATCCATTTTCCCCCCACTTCATCCAATTCAGGGTCTCTCTGGACATTAAGTTTGAGCACCCGGAGGAAACCCATGCAAACCTTTGGGAGAACATAAACTCCAGTGTGGGATTGAACCCAGGGCCCTAGTGCTGCAAGGAAGTAATGGTAATGCTATTTCATGTGATAATGCTGTATAACACTTTTACATAAAATTCTTTATATAATAGGCCAGTGTGCTGCCCTATTAGATTGATTTATGTAATGTAATATTGTTATGGGCAACTGTATGAGATCTGTAGAGTTTCTTCTTCTTTTTATGGATTTCAAAGCTGTGATAGCCCTTTTCTGGCTTCCCATTTGGAGCAAAAGTCTTCATCTTCATTCTCATCCTTGAATACTTTCAATTAGGCAGCATAAGGAGGTTGGAATTCAATGTCTCATGATTTGAGCCATTTTCTTTTATATCTGCATTGTTATATGGCTTGAATTGTGAGGCTGTCAAGTAGTATTGATCCATTAATATTTGTTATCTTCTTTTTTCTAGATGTTTTGAAAAGTTTTTGGAAGTCGAGAAATGTCACAGTTGATCGCAGGGGTATATTTAGGTGTGGTGGTAGAATACTGTATGTTGCAATGGTGTTGGATTTCACACACTCAGGGGTGAGGAGAAGCTTAATTTTCC
Organism: Lepisosteus oculatus; assembly: GCF_040954835.1. NCBI lineage: Eukaryota > Metazoa > Chordata > Actinopteri > Semionotiformes > Lepisosteidae > Lepisosteus > Lepisosteus oculatus. The sequence continues at coordinate 20,368,634 of NC_090700.1, forward strand.
AATCCTGTTCCCCAGTGCAAGGTCTCATACAGTAGCTCACCATTAAATATTTAATTTCTAATTGGAGCAACTCATTTTGACCAGTTAAGTACTTCGGTTGTTAAACTACAGTATGTAATTTAGAAATTATTTGGGACTTAAAAACTGAATACCTTTCAGCCTTCAAAGGCCAATACTCTCTACATTGAACAGATTACTTGATTAATTCATTACTGTCTCACAGGTGTTCTCAATGTTTATAAACAAGTCATGTATAATGCTAACAGGACTTGAACTCCTCAGAACCAGAGTTAGAGACCTCTGTATAACCACTTAAAAAAACACTTTGAGGAAAGTAATGAATGTCCAGACCTGCTTTTTAGCACTGAAAAGTCATTCATATAGCATTTTAGAATTCCTTTTTGAAGGTGATTTTCCTGAATAAAAGCTGTCTTTCAAAATCTGTTAACAAGTGCATTCCACATGTTTTGCAACACACAGTTTTTTCTTCACAGTGAAGCCACAGCCAATCATTTTTAGACACACTTTTGTGACTCAAAAAAAGAGACACATTTTCAGGCCTGATTCAAGTTCTTTTATTCACAGGGCCATGTGCAATACTAAGCACTTTTAACATACTGTACTACTCTGTCAAACATCTAATGAACTTCCAAAAAGCAGATTTGTTTAACCTAAAGGCCCTAACATGATGATCAGTAAGATTTCTCCACCCCCTTTGCAATGCTAATACAGTTTGCATTTTTGCTTCCATACTTAACCTTTCTTCTTTTACACTCTTCTTTGTTTCCAGTTCTGACTGGAATGCATATGGGAAAGGAAGAGAATTTAATTGAAAACAGAGAAGCCAAAATAATACGTACAATATGTAATATCTTTGTGGACATGTAATGCATTATCTGTACATGATCTTTTCCTTAATAAAAACAACATGTATTAAAGAGAGTGAGAGAACTTACTGCAAGAGTGCTGAGAGGGGAGAATTAGCCGAAAATATTCCATCTGGTGACATACGCCTCCTGTTGGCAGCATGTCTGAGGGCCTAAGACTGAGAGACAAGTTAGTAAGGCACAGGGAAAGCTATTTGAAATGTATTTGTCATTTGAGCAGGTGCATTCTTCATTCCACTGCTTTGTGGAATGGTTTGTGTCACATCTTGGTATTTAAAATGGATTTGCCCTGTATCGCACAGGAGATACAGGTACTGTGTCGTTTTAAGGCTACTATAGGCTACAATAGGAAGCTGTAAGACCAGAGGCGAGCTCTAATGTGGGGTGGGAGTGAGAGAAGATTCAGCCCTGAAGTGGAATGATAGCTGTTGAGGGTTGGAATGTAAAATGGCAAGCAAAGAAGTGTAGTAAGTGGTAAGTACCACTTAACAATGACTGTTCTACCCTCACATTTTCTTTGTTGTAATTTTTCTTTATCCAAATGTTTGCCTGTTCCTGGCAAAGAGACTAGTGTTAAATCAAGGAAGAGGCACAGTGCAACACATTATTTGCATATCCATGTCCCAGTTTGCTTTTCACTGTATATAGGTCAGCTTGTCATTGTGAAATAAACTAAGGGCAATGATTAAAGGTTCAGTTTAATCTTCAGAGATCTAGGTAATCATGCTCCCAGCGCACAGACCTTATACAAACATGTCAATAATGATTCTGAAAATGTAAAAAAAATGCACTGACTGATACATAAACCAGACCTGCACTTTTACTGTGTAGGCGTTTGTTTCCGAAGTAGATACCTTTCAGTTTGGAAATAATTTTCCAGATAGCATATCTGTTGTTTTTTTAAGCACCAGCTTTACAAATCATTTTGTTGATGACTGATCTCAAACTCTGATCCTTTTTCACTTACTAAACCATCTGGAACTTTATGCTAAACTACTGTACATTGGTCTCTGTAGTTTAATGGGGAATAGCATAATTTCTTTCTTTTTGTTGAATTATGAAGATTTATGTTTGTTAATTTTCCTGTATTACAGTACATGTTAAGAACTTAAAAAGATTGCAAATTACTGTAGATGCCATTAAACCTATTTAGGCTATTTGGATGGAATTACACTGTAACTAATTGATCTAAGGATCTCATCCAACACCTTTTGAAAGAAGCCAGACAAAGCTTCCACAGACCTGTTTGTGTGAAACACTGCTTCATTTCCATAGATTTTAATGCTCTTTCCCATAGTGTCCACTTACAGTATGTCCTTCTCACTGAGTAAAAAATAATGGGTGTTTTGGCATCAGGTGTTATACTGTAATTACATCGAATGGGGGTACCATGTTGTCTAGGGGATCCAGGACCAATGAAGACATCTAAGAACCATCTAAGGAACTACACAGAAAACAGAACTGCTGGCCTGCATAGTTTTGGGACATTTGTTGGGTAACTGGAGTCCAATAGGGTTCCTGTGCCCAGTCTGGAATGTGTTAGTTTTAGCGCTGTTCTTTTTTAATAATGTGCTCAGGGTGTTGAGGGGATAGTGATGAATGTTGTTAATCACTAGACCATTAAAAGGGCATTTTAGCCATACTAGTGTCTTTCAGTGGTCTGAACATGCGCTGGTGATTCAGGGAGATGAATAGAACCAGTAGCAAGAAAGGGAGGATCCTAGCATCCTTTATAATTGCAAGGTGGCGTAGTCATACACAAAGCAATAATAATTTTTGTTTGAGGGATCATCCATCCGTGACATCCTCTAGTCAGATATTGCTACAATTTTTCACTGGGAGGAAATGTTCTCACTCTTGAAATGGTGAGAAAGCTGGTAATTATTGAGATCATATGTTATGATATGTTATTTCCTTTTGTCCTGTGGCAGTGGTGTTATTAAAACTAAGGATATTCACAGACACAACAGTAGTAGCATTTCCCAAATGAGTATACTGTTGAAATTCATTTCCTGCTTTTTTATTTTCCTAAAGGAACTAAAAACTCAGGCATCAATCCCCTACCTTTTCCTGTCTGTATAGACTCAAATTAGGTCTGGCAAAATGTTGTGCATCATAAACTGACACTAAACTTCTATACCAGATGAGTTCAGCAAGTGTTGCCGAGCAATCCTCTGAGCTGTACTGAATGTGTCTTTCTCTAAAAATTATTCTCTAAAAATTGTTGACAAGTGGTAATCCACCTGCTATAAAATCTAGAGCTTTCAAAAGCACTAAAAGAAGAGTCTGGAAATGTTGTTAACCACAAGGCAGCAATATGTACATCAAAAGTATGGGAGCATCAGAAATTCACAGTGATTTATAAACTTCACAGGAAAATTATAAATCATTGGATTACCCCTCTATTTTCTAACAGTTTCTTCTAAGTCATGGTTCAAAACATGCCTGCCTTTTGCTTGTGCCACAGTTTTGATGCCTACTGTATCAAACAGATGAGATTTAATCTTTATTTCTAGAGTACCTAATGGAAATCCAAAATAATTTTAATGCTGTTATTAAGAATGGACAAAGAAAACCAACACGTAGTATAAACTAAACAATCTATGCATTTTCTAAGTACTTTATCCAGTACAGGGTTGTGGGGGAGTCAGAGCCTATTTCAGCAAGCTACAGCTGAAAGGTAGGATACTGTCACAACTAATCAGTAGCGACTAGTGATAAAAGAGGTCGGACCCAATGCGGTGCCGTGAAGGTAGATGTCAGGAATCCAAAAGGGCGAGAGAGAGATGCGAGGTCAGGTAGTCAGCGAGGGTCGGGTTACAGGTGTCCGGTCGATAGGTATTCAAATCTGTAGTTTGAAAGAGAGAGTGACGAAGGTAGCTGGGGATGAAGCAGGGTCGGTAATCAGAAGTCAAGCTAGGAGGTGTCCAAATCCGAAATCCGTGGAAGAAAGAGAAGTTAAGGCGTTGCCGAAAAGTAATCAGGGTCGAAATTCAGAGATCAGTAGACGGAAAACCGCGCACAAGAGAAGGTTTATAGCAATCTCAACAGTGAGCATGGACTGAGAGGAGTGAAGGGTTTAAATAGGAAAATGGGGTGAGTGCGGTGCAAATAGTTAAATACGACGAAGGTGAGTATGCCGAGAGGTGCACGCGGGGGAGTGATTCGTGACAGATACAGCTGGATGGGATGCCAGTCCATTGCAGGGCAGACACACAGCCAGGCACACATGCACACACACCTAAGGGCAGTTTTGCCAGAAGCTAATTAACCTACCAGTATGTTTTTTGACTATGGAAGTTTTTTAAAGTACCTGGAAGAAACACATATGAACATGGAGAGAACATACAATACAAACTCCCTGCAGAAAGCACCCCAGGTCTAAAATTTGACCTAAAGCATTGGAGCACAGGTGAAATGAAAACTAGCAGACACAGTGTTCCTCCAGGTCCAGAGCTGGGAATTGGGCAGCAAGAAATTAGATCTTCCATAAAATACCTTCATGATATCATCACAATACTAGTTGTTATTATTACTATCATTACTACTAGTAATTATTATTATTTGACATAACTTAAATTCATACAAATCAGTTAGTAGTTGACAACTTACACTGGATTTCTCTGTCTGCTCTAATGTAAATAGCATACAGTCATTTGATCACAGAACTGGTTTTACAATGGATAAATCACAGGTTGTCTTTTTCCTTACTGGAAGCCAGCTTCCACGAGTAAGGTTTTCCTGTGCTTCCTTATGCACTGAGTCTGTGCTGGAGAAGAAGAAAGCAGAAAGAGACTGAAAGTTACTGGAAAATGCATGATATCATTGTGACCAACCATACATGTCGTTTGGCATGTTACAAATAATCGCATATTAAGGGTTGCAGGGAAAATGGAAACAGTGGTGTTTTGAGACTAGTGTAAAGGCATAAAAAAGCCAGTATTTCCACCTTAGTCTAACAACAGTCATGCCATCTGCCAGCAAGAATATTAAAGCAAAGAGAAAACTCCATGAATAAGCTACATACATATTAATTTTACTGTTTCAGCAGTGTTTCCTTTGTTGTTTATTAGATGTCAATAACTTGTGTGTTTTTAACTGTAATAGTTTCTTCTAGTCCATAGCAGGAATGCAGTTATACATAGAGTAAACTGGTATATACTATATGAGCACTACGCAATGAAAGAAATGAATCACTTGCTCATTGACCTGTCCCTAACCATACACCTTCTCAGCCTCACACAGGTCTGTTACTTGCATTAAATCCCTACTATAGGTGCACATTGCAGCGCCAGTAATAGTGAAGTGTCACTAGACTGAAGTCCCAGGTACTCAGCAGACAAAAAGAGGCTAAAAGCCTTACCAAAAACACATGACTGCTTCCTTCTCCTTCTCCTGTCTGCAGTATCTACTCCTGATTCTGTTATTTTCCCTTCTGCCTTTCTGCTCCCTCACTTCTCTGGTCTTCCCCATTATGACATACAGTATTTCCCGAGTCTTCCTGTCCTCTCTTCTCACTCCTGCCTCTTCCACTCTCAAGTGTCAACATTACAGAAATAGGATCTCGTTCTCCCTTGGTGCCTCCCCAGCATCCCCCTCCTCCTGCCTGTCTCACCCCTTCATCTGTCTGGATTTGTTTGTGGCACACAGTCTGCTGCTCTTTCTCTCATGGCTATTCTCTGATCTATCCTCCCTATTCTTGTTCTCTGTTACCCCGTTTCAGTTCCACACTAAGTAAAGGGTCCTATTTCACTTCTTATTACTGTTCTACGCCACCCTCTTGTCCCATTGCTCATGTGCTTCACAAACCACATTTCCCACTTCTCTCTTGCATTGCCCGTCCAGTTTGTGCTTTAATGGCATTTTGCTAATTTATTTCTTGATTTCACTTTATTATACCTACATGATTGTTCCTTGGACTTAGACTTAATATAATCTGCCTTGGGTTACCGCAAGTTGCCTTGGGTAATGCATCTCTTAAGCAAATAAATAACTCTTAAAAGTAGTACATCAGCAGTGAAGGGATGGCTTATTGATTTAAGATTACACAGAGAAGTGTACTGAGAGTGTACTGTAGGCCTCAGCCTGATTTATACATGGCCCAAACAGCATTTGGAAAAACTTTTTTTTTTTTCAGGGTCATTGGTACAGTATAACGGACAGGACTGGCTAATGGGCCACTGTTAAGCAATAGAGTATCTCAGGCCTCGCTTAGATTTCACTAACTCGTCTTGTTTACTTACATGGAGGCAGCATGGATTAGTTGATTTTTACCCCTTGGACAATACAGTGCACCAAATCAAAACTGCATTAGTGTCACCAACACTCATTGAGCTTGTTAAGTTCCACCTATCCATTCACGTTCTAACCACTTTATCTACCTGGTTGCCGAAGAACTGGAGTCGCCCTCAGCAACCCGGCCTGTCCCAGGGCAGGCAGGGGAGCCTGACAGAGGGCGGCCAGCCCCGCAAGTGTGCGGG